>NW_006256909.1:9069313-9130950 GCF_000478725.1 Eutrema salsugineum | reverse complement strand
GATAAAGTTCACTTGCACGTTCTAGTGTATGTGGATGATCTTGTGGTGACAGGAAGCTCTCGTGAGGTGATACAAAAATTTAAAACATATTTAAGCAATTGCTTTTATATGAAGGATTTGGGAAAATTGAAATATTTTCTTGGATTGGAAGTTGCAAGAAATGCAGAGGGTATATACTTATCACAGAGAAAGTATGCTCTGGATATTATTGCTGATGTCGGTTTGCTTGGTGGTAGGCCTGTAGAGTTTCCGATGGAGCAAAATCATCAGTTGGGAAAGTCGACGACAAAGATTTTGACTGATCCAGAGAAGTATCAGAAACTGGTTGGAAGGTTGATTTACTTGGCTGCGACTAGACCAGATCTTGCCTACTCAGTTCACATCTTATCTCAATTTATGAATGAGCCAAGAGAAGATCATTGGATGGCTGCATTGAGAGTTGTTCGTTACTTGAAAGGGTGCCCGGGAATGGGAATTTTGTTGAAATCTGATTGTAATTTTCATCTTACAGCTTGGTGTAATTCATATTGGGCTGGATGTCCAATCACGAGAAGATCTTTGAGTGGATGGTTGATACAATTGGGAAATTCTCCTGTGTCATGGAAGTCAAAGAAGCAAGATGTTGTATCATGCTCTTCAACTGAAGCAGAGTATCGAGCTATAGTTTTGGCATTGAAGGAGTTGAAGTGGTTAAAGAGTGTGTTGTTAACGATGGGTATTGCACATTCTGGTCCAATGGATTTATATTGTGACAGCCAGTCTGCGCTTCATATTGCAGCTAATCCTGTGTTTCATGAGAGAACGAAGCATGTGGAGATTGATTGTCATTTCATTCGAGACGATATACAGGCTGGAATTGTTCAGACCCAACATGTTTTTACTACTCAACAGTTGGCGGATATCTTCACTAAAGCACTTGGAGGACGTCCGTTCAAAGGAATTTTGTGCAAGTTGGGCATTCGAGATCTCCATGCTCCAACTTGATGGGGGGTGTTAAGAGATATTAGGCTTATTGGGTCTTGTATAGTTAGTTATTAGAATTATTAGAGTAATTTGTCCCACATTGCTAGTTTCTAACTTAAGGTTGACCAATGTACTTGTATATATATGTGCCTTTAGGCTGATGAATAAATTACTTCCACAAATTACTTTGACATTAAAGCATGCAACATAATGTGGTTATTTTATAGTTGGTTTGTTTTCCATGACCAGGAACTACACAGGAAATTAAGAAATTGTTTGATAAGGATGAAATATTGTTTCATCTCTGGGGTCGGAGTCGGGCCGGCGAAGTGTCTCCTCCACTAACACATACTTATTATCGAAGCCATATATACACACTTAACGTGATGTGTCACGTGTGTATTAGAAGTAGATACATAGCATAAGTCCATAATTTAATAACACATAGTCACATATAGAAATTCGGAGGTCTGAGGCAAATTAAAGTGTGGATGATACAACAAATATATTGTGTCGGAAAATTAAAGGCATGTAGATAAAACGCAGTTTTGTGTTCATGAGAAGATGTTTTAACATCGTAATCCGTAAATGCTGATAATGGTATCACGCACAAATTTTATGTATGATACTTATATTTGGCTAACAGATACGAATCTTATATATAAAAGAGGATCAACTCTCTCCATATGAATGACAACTCATTATTTTTGATTCATATGGAGATGACATGTGTCACATTTTCTTAAAAAAAAATAATTAATAAATTTTTAATATTAAATTTTAACTCTTTCAAAAAAAGAAAATTTATTGACTCTTAAATAACATTTATGTAGATATTAAACAAGAATTTATGTTATACTTAATTAAAAATACTGATGAATTATTTCAAAGAAAATGAAAAGTTTTTTTATTGACTCTTAAATAACATTTATGTATAAATATCAAACAAGAATTTATGTTATAATTAATTTAAAAATACTAATGAATGTTTCTTTTATTTTTAACTTCTTAATGATTTAATAATATTCAGTATGTATTTTTAAATTAATTTTTAAAAATTGTTTATAATAACATATTGATTCTATTTACTTTTACAAAAATATAGAAGTATATAAATTTGAAAAGCAAAATCCGCACTGTGCGGATATTCACCTAATGTGGTATAATTATGTCAAACAGTCAAAGAATAGCTAATTTTAGTTAATTAGACTAAACGAAAAGGTAATTAAATGGGGAAGAAAAAAAAAGCAAACGAGTCACGAGCAATGACAAGTGGATAGGAAGCAGATCGGGAGCATCACGTGACCCACCCGATTTAACGGTCATGATTGGATACAGAAACTAATTTGTGGTCCCTCCAAAAAACGAAAGGTGACCTGTCACATACCTCAAGATGCCGCAATCTCTGCCACGTATTTTGGTGGAGTCATCTAGAGTTTAGCTCAAGTAATTATTTAGTTGGTTAAAATAATTGTCAGTAACATACAATAATAGGTTTTTTGTTCATTGTCCCTCTTAGATGTGGATAGTCCATAGTTGGAAAATGCTGTCATTCGATAAGAATAATGTTACATTGATGAGAATAAAAAAACAGCCATCAAAGAAGCTAGGTTTATTATATACAAGAATAGGCATTATTATGTTGACACAAATAAAAGATATTATAAAAGCAGCTTGATATTCTTGACTTTTTTTTTAATTTCGAATAAAAGCATGTAATTTGTTAAACCAAACCCAAAAAAATAAACCCCAGAATTCTTCATAATATGCATAAAGCGGCGTCGTTTTGTGGTCAAACAGAATTTCCATTTCCTGCTTTATTAAAAGCCTGAGCACGTGTTAACACATAAGGGGCCTGGTTGTAAATTACAATATACTAGTATGGTAATTTCGTCATTTTCACAATCATACCCCACCTTTTTTTTTCCCACCCTGCTTAAGTGCTTCTTCATTTATTACTAACCAGAAGAAAAATAAACTCAAAACCAGACAGAACTCCTCAAAAACAAAACAAAAACAAGAAGAAGAAGAAAAAAAAGCGCCAAAATTAGATTTCACCGGCGAGTTTTTATCTTCTTTATGAGCTAAAAATTAGAAGAAGAAGTAAACCAGAAGAACGACGCCGTTCTCTTAATTTTCGGTGATCAGAGGATGACGTCGGGGACAAGAACACCGACATGGAAAGAGAGAGAGAACAACAAACGGCGAGAGCGGCGAAGACGCGCGATTGCGGCTAAGATCTTCTCGGGACTTAGGATTCATGGAAACTTCAAGCTCCCCAAACACTGCGATAACAACGAAGTTCTTAAAGCTCTCTGCAATGAAGCTGGTTGGACCGTCGAAGACGACGGAACTACTTACCGGAAGGTAAACCAAACAAAAAAAACTCGATCCTAACATCTTTAAACTTTCAAAAATCTTATTTTTGTAAAAAATTGGGTTTTTTTGAAACTGTGAATAGATCTGAGGTTTTGATTTGGGGAGAAAACGTTAATTTTTTTTTATTTACTTATGAAAATCGGACGGTTGTGATTTGATTTTGACCGGTTTAGTCGTCATTGTAAACGTCAGATCGAAACCGTTCTTGTGAAACTGAAACAAAAGCATGAAATGTTGTAAGATTTGCTGATGCTTTCGACGATTTTAATGACTAAATTACCCTTAAGTTTTCACACAGTCGACGGCTCTAGTAAGAATTTATGTGGGCATTATCGTCATTTTAACCACTCAATTCGTTTTTTTCTCGTGAGGTAACATAATATTTTTTTAAGAAAATGTAGCTTTTGCTTTGATAAAAATTTCTTTTTGTGTTTTTCTTTGGTCACCTTTCGCTTTAGTTAAAACTTTAGGACACGTCTGTTTCACGAAACTGCCATTGTTAAATGGGTTGGATTCCTTAGTACAACGATCGAGGAAGACTTTTTTTTTTCTTTATTCACATGGTTTTTTTCCTTTTCAGACAGACGACGCTTTCTCTGAAATTCCAATATTTCTTTTTCCATCATCAAAATTTTATCGACAAAACTTTTTTTTTCTTTTTGCTTACGTTCACATTTACACTAAAGTCCTTCCGTTTTCTTGAAATGACATCAAACTAAGCATTCCAAAAATATCTGTACATACGTAGCTGTGGATATAGTATTACCAGGAAAAGCTTTCGAAAATAAATTAAAATAGACTAGGATTCTTGACTCGTGTGTTACAATTTCCACGAGTATTTTTTTGTTTTTTTTTTCGGTTTTATACGAGTGTTTATTGTTTGTTTGTTAAATACTTGAATTAATGAAATTGTGTACTAGTCTTGTTTAACCAGTCAATGGTGAGACTGGGAAAATGATTTCTCTTTTGCCAACACCTAATGATGATGTTTGGATTTTGCTTGTGTGGGGAAAAAAAATAAAATGGAATTATTCATTGTTTGACCGTAAAATGCCAAAGAAAATCATTGTTCTTTGTCTTTTCTATTTCTTAGTTGCATTTGGATTTTCAATTATCAATCATAGTGTCATCTTGTTCGTGCTCACCAGCTTTTGCATTTCATAAAAACAAACATTAGCAAATACTTTTCTTTTGAGATTCTCTATCCATTTGCAAAGATTGTTCTTTGACCATTATAATTCCAAACAAAATCATTGTTCTTCCTTTACTTTTTTTTCTTGGTGCATTTAGATTCTCAATTGTCAATCATAATGTCCTTTTGCTCGTTGCTCACCTGCTTTTGCATTTGGTGATGTAATTAGTCCACTAGCAAAAGTGGAATGGTTCTCTGCTTGAAGTGGAATGTTTTGGTTATATGTTTGTGATAATTCTTACACTTTTGTCATATGCTCTTGTGTAGGGATGCAAACCAATGGATCGAATGGAACTCATGAATGGTTCTACTTCAGCAAGTCCATGCTCATCATACCAACCAAGCCCTCGTGGCTCATACAATCCAAGCCCTTCATCTTCATCATTCCCGAGTCCTACAAACCCATTTGGTGATGCTAACTCACTAATCCCTTGGCTCAAAAACCTGTCTTCAAACTCACCTTCCAAGCTTCCTTTCTTCCATGGAAGCTCGATAAGCGCTCCTGTGACTCCACCATTGGCTCGAAGCCCTACTCGTGATCAAGTAACCACCATCACAGACTCTGGATGGCTCTCTGGAATGCAAACTCCACAGAGCGGACCGTCTTCTCCTACTTTCAGCCTAGTCTCAAGAAACCCTTTTTTCGACAAAGAGGCTTTCAAAATGGGAGATTGTAACTCACCAATGTGGACTCCTGGACAAAGTGGAAACTGTTCTCCGGCTATTCCTGCTGGTGTTGATCAGAACTCTGATGTGCCAATGGCTGATGGAATGGCTGCTGAGTTTGCTTTTGGCTGTAACGCAATCGCTGCGGTTGGAATGGTTAAGCCTTGGGAAGGAGAAAGGATACATGGAGAATGCGTTTCAGATGATTTAGAACTTACACTTGGAACCTCAAGAACAAGATGATGATTTCAGAGAAGGAATCAGTGTCGTTTGCTATCAGTGAACTCTCTTATCAAATTAATTCATCTCTTACTTTTCTTTCATCTTTTTTTGTTTGTTTTTTTTTTCAGTGTGATGATTAAAGAGGTTATTAAGAGAGGAAAAAGGGGGTAAAAGAAAGGAAAAAAGAACATTTTGAACTGTTTTTTTTTTGGTTGGCTTTTTGACTAAAGTTGTAGTTAGAATCTATTTTAGCTCTCGAAGTTTTATTTGTTTTGTTATTTGTGGAAATTCGATTTGATATTAGTGATGCTATAATGGAATTCATCTATTTCTGTGACTTGTAGTCTTATACATCGAAACCAAATTGGACTTATCATAACCATGTTGAACGTGAACAAAAAATAAAAATCAGTAATCTATGTTGAAATTTTCGTATTTTGAATTTACATTTAAAAGATAACAGAAATACTGGATTACGTTAAAAGACCGTATGATATGTCCAGGAAATCGTACGCAACGCAACCCAATATAAAAGTCAATGAACAATGACGACCACATGTGCTTGATATTTTTAATTAACGTGACATTATTGATTTTGGACTGCAAGTACGTTGACTTTAACATGTAAATTGCACGAGTAGTATAATAAGTTGTACTTTCAATGGGATTATTTATATTTATGTTGGATCCAATTTAGTGCCGATTATTCTTAATGGAGTTAAAACTAGGCACATGTCGAGATGAATTTATATTCATATGAATTAATTACAAAGGTTACAAAACCAAGAGTAAGGTTACATAGACGACTCCAAGTGTAAGTCTTAAAAAAACGAAACTGTAAATCCGATGTATACGTCAAGCCTCAAATTCAGCCTCTGATTTAAAACCAAGTTTCTCTCTCCAAGCACATGCATGTGAAAGCAGTCACCTCCGTCTCATACAACATTTCCGCGTCTAATGGAAGTGTTTCTCTCGTGGTTTCAAACGACAAGCCTAGTTCATGCATTGCTTTACACGAACCAAAAGCTGTAAGAGCCAATCAACAAAAAAAAAAACTATTACTACCTTGTCTTAATCTGATTCTTGAATTGGTTAAATGACCAAAAAAATATTGATATCACACAGGGAGGCTTTGTTTTCCATCGCTTTCTCTACGGATAATCGTTGTTTACTCGCTATGGGTGGCTTAAGGAGGAAGTTCAAAGTTTGGGATACACTTTTGGGCTCTAATGTCTCCAGCAGTTTCGGAAGCAGCCGAGCTCGATCATGAAATTCCAGTCAAGCTGACATTGATCGTTAGATTCGAACACACGCAACTCAAAGTTTGTAGTCTTTTTCTTTCATTAGGTTTGTTTTATTTTTCTTGTAGAATTGGGTATTATGAGGGTTAATGTTTCATTAAACCCATAATAAAGGCCCATTAGTCTATCAAAACTCATAAGTATATCACAATAACTTATTAAAAACAAGGTTTTGATACAATTTGATATATATTTTTTCTGTCAAATTAGAAATTAAGTAAAAGGTTAATGTCCTTAAAAAACTAAACATTTGCCCGATTAACTCTGTTTAAATCTTTCTAGGAGCAAACTGCAAAGCAATTCACATTTGCTAAGCTTATTCATAAACACGGCGCCGTTTAGGATGTCACACCAAACCAAATTAACGGTTTTACTTAATTTTTAACAGTTTCATGGTTTTATATATCCAGTTTTGAAGTTAAAGGGTTGTAATACAATACCTAAAATAGTTTAGGGGCTTTTTAAGCATATCCCCTAAATTTGTTTGTTCTTCTTCTTCGCTTAGCGCCGCTATCTCTCTCTCAGTCTCGACAAAAATCCTCGGAAACTTTAATCGTTAAACCCAAAACCTAATTAAACCCTTTCTGACTTTTGTGTGCTGTTCATCTTCGTTCTGCTCCGCGTTCTTCTCTCTCCCAAGCTCTCTTGAGCTAAACCTCGAAATTTTATACGTAAGTTCTATTTGGTTTTCTTTTCAAAGGTCTTACAGTTTTAGAAACGCACCGAAATTTAATCGCTATGTTTTGAAATCACTGAAACTAGTTATGAAATCGTTCTATCGGGTTTATCAACTGACGTAAAATCCTTAATTTCGAGGTGCCCTGTACCCAAGAACCGGCCTTGATTCTCACTGATTTGATTGGTTTTGCCCTTTCTCTGCAGAATGATAACTTCAGTTTCATGGATTCCGAAAGGGTCTCTAAAAGCCGTTCCTGATGTTGCTGAACCTCCTTCAAAGGAGGAAATCAAAGAGCTCATTGAGAGTGGAGCTTTTGGAACAAGGTGATTTATATTATAATTTGTTTTTGTTATGTTGTTTCACATTTCTCTAATTTTCGAAATGAGAAGATGATGATAGGTTATTAACGTTACATGTAACAGTGTTGACGGTAGTCAAGAGGATGGAGAAGAGATAGAAGAAGATGGAAATCAGATTAGTGAAGTTGATCATGCCAAGGCTGTAGCAGAAGCTTTTGGTAAATCTTCCAATAGCAAGAACGCTTCTTCGATGGAGGTTGATGAGGTAGCTGAGGGCTTGAAAGAACTAGACATGGATAATTACGATGAAGAGGATGATGGTATGTTTGAACACAACACAAGTAATCATTTGCTTTGTGTTCCATATGTAAAGTTAACTCTTTGCTGTGTGTTGGACTCAGGGGTTGAACTCTTCAGCTCTGGCCTTGGGGATTTATATTATCCAAGTAATGACATGGATCCATATCTGAAGGGTGTTACTGTAAGTCATATATCAGTGTTTCCTTTTTATGTTGAAACTTATCGTGGTTCAAATGTTTTGTATGTAAAAGTTTGATCTTTTTAGGATGATGATGACGAAGATGAAGAGGATATTGATGACACGACAATCAAGCCAACGGATTCAGTGATTATCTGCGCTAGAAACGAAGATGAAGTCAGCCATCTGGAGGTATGACCAATCCTTCTCGCTTCTCTAGGTTAATCATTGAACATCGAGGCTCATATGAAAGGTATATATACGACCAGGTTTATGTGTACGAGGAGTTATCGAATGGCTCTCCAAACATGTATGTTCATCATCACATAATTATACCGGAATTCCCGTTGTGTACTGCGTGGATTGATTGTCCTCTTAAAGGAGGGGGAAAAGGTTAGTGCATAGTTTTATCATTCGTCTGAGGCGGGATTCTTTGTTCTTGCTATGGATAAAAATATCATTTTTATTTACTCTCTTTCTTTTGCTTTACGTATTGGCAGGGAATTTTGTAGCTATTGGCTCAAAGGATACGCCGACAATAGAGATATGGGATCTTGACGTTGTATGTAAACCTAACTGTCTTTGTATGTATGTTTGCTCTAATTTACAATGAGAGTATTGATAAGGTTATTATAATGCTCTAGAGGGACGAGGTGCTACCTTGTATACAACTAGGAGGAAAAGAGGAGATGGAGATTATTAAGAAAAAGAAGAATAAGAAAGATAAGAGTAAGAAAGCGAAGAGTAAGAAGCAGGTATGCTCACAACAAACTTTCTTGTTCTTCTAAATTTCATGCCAAGTGTTAATGTGTCCATTTATTTTAATTTTCTGGTCTTTGTCTTTTTATTTTTAGAAATACAAAGAAGGTAGCCACACTGATTCAGTACTTGGTCTTGCTTGGAACAAGGAGTTTCGGTATATTTACAATTTACTAATAGTCCCATGATTGAAAGTTTCTTCTGGATTGCTCTCTAGACGTGTCTGATATATTTTTTTTTATTGGTGAAAAAGGAATATACTTGCTAGTGCTAGTGCCGACAGAAAGGTTAAGGTTTGGGATGTGGCTACCGGAACATGTAAGATTACTATGGAGCATCACACAAAGGAGGTATGAACGAGATTTGTAGAACGAGAAATTCCTTAAATTCTATGGCATTCTCATGGTTTGTTGTTTGAATATGGTTCATAGGTTCAAGCGGTTGCTTGGAACCATTTTGCTCCAGAAGTGCTTCTCAGTGGGTCGTTTGATCAGACTGTTGTATTGGTAACTGCTTTGTTCCATGTTTTATTTTTGCGTGTTCTAATCTTATACTGAACATTACCATTAATATCGGTTTGTATACTATGCTGCAGAAAGACGGAAGACAACCTTCACACTCGGGTTTCAAATGGTCTGTAATGTCTGATGTCGAAAGCTTAGCCTGGGATCCCCACAGTGAACATTCCTTTGTGGTGAATTACATTTTCCTTTGCTCTTATAATAGACAATCTGATGTTACTTAATTTTTAGATAGTTTCTAATTAACCGTCCCTCTTAGGTAAGTCTTGAGGATGGAACCGTGAAAGGGTTTGATATACGTGCCGCACAGTCAGGTTCAGATTCTGATTTAAAACCAAGTTTCACTATCCAAGCACATGACCAAGACAAAGGAGTCTCCTCCATCTCATACAACATATCTGCACCCAATGTACATCTCTCTCTCTCACTCCCAAAGTCTTGATAGCATTTCTTTTTTTTTTTTTTGTAATCAGTTCTCACTATTGATGAGCTTCTTAACAGCTTTTGGCTACGGGGTCTATGGATAAAACGGTAAAACTTTGGGATCTTTCAAACAATGAGCCTTCATGCATTGCTTCACACAAACCAAAAGCTGTAAGAACCAATCAACATAAATCCTTTTTGCTCCCCATTGGTTTCTGCTTCTTCATTCCTAATTATTCCAATTCGTTGCTAATGATAATCACCAGGGAGCTGTTTTCTCCATTTCCTTCTCCGTGGACAACCCTTTCTTGCTCGCTATTGGTGGTTCAAAGGGAGAGCTACATGTGAGTGGAAATAAGAAAATTAATCATGTAGTAGGAACAAATCATTTCTATTCGGAGAGTTAATTTATCTTGTGGCCTATGTTTCTAGGTTTGGGATACTCTGTTGGACGCTAATGTCTCTCGCAAATATGGGAGCAATCAATCTTGAAAAACCCTTCAAGGATCACTTGTTTCTTTGAAGCTATGATGGTCGTTTGATTCCAACACACTTATGCCAAAATTTTGCAGTTTTCTTTTTCTGTTTCTCTTTAGGTTTGTTTGATCTCCTATGATTATGATAAATCGTGTAAGGGTGTGAGCTTATATATTTGTTGAATGCTTAAGATTGACAAAGCCTTTTTCAACTTATCAAGAAGATTTATTTATCACTTGTTTAAATTTGTGTATTTACGTTCACAGTGTTTTGATATGATAGAAAATTAGAAACTAGCACTTCCAATTGTACTGTGTTTGAAATAGAGATGTCAAACGGACCAACCCGCGTCCAAATAGTCCGATCCGATGCGGGTTTAATTTTTTTTCGGATCTAGCAGGTTGGCCCATCATAAGCTGCGGTCCCAAATTGATGTGTTCAAGCCCGACCCGCCTATATTCTGTGGTTTTACGGGCTGGTCCGCGGATTCATACTTTCTTCTTCATCTTAAAGTTTTTATGACATTTAGATTTATAGTACCAAAAAATTTGCTAGAAGAGAATAAAATTTTCCTCGTAACTGAATTACAATATGCATAAGAAACAAAACTAAAGAAAATTCTTATCTAAGTAAATTCGATGAACAAACAAATGAATTCGATAAACCTCTTATACAAAACTCCTAACCCTAGGATACCATAAATTTGAAAAATCAATTTAACGTTAAAAATAGACACTTAGTTTTGAAAAGGAAATAAATGAATTTCAAATAATGATACACATAAAAACTGGTAATTTAAGCTAAATAGCCATCAAGATACAAGCAACAAGACATTCACATATAAAATAAATAATAAAAAAAGATGAAC
Source organism: Eutrema salsugineum (assembly GCF_000478725.1). Classification (NCBI taxonomy): domain Eukaryota; kingdom Viridiplantae; phylum Streptophyta; class Magnoliopsida; order Brassicales; family Brassicaceae; genus Eutrema; species Eutrema salsugineum. The sequence goes on along the minus strand of NW_006256909.1, from coordinate 9,119,723 downwards.
AAAGCTTATTTGTTAGTCCAGCGTACAAACAAATGTGATTTTCAAGCAAAACTATTTATTGTCAATTCAAGATTTAAGCGATTCTAAATTACCTTTGCACCGCTGCAGACAAAATAAAAACCACGTCCGTGATATAGTCGATGAACAAAACCAACAAAAAACAAACAAACTTATGACACTAAACTGAAATTAATTAAAACTCTAAAAAATTACTTGTTTTTAGCTGAAGACAATGACCAGATTTTCTCTCAAATTCAAAAATCCAATCACAGAATCTGAATCGAATCGAATATAAAACATATACTAGTTTGATGATTCCTTGATCTTATTGAAATGAAGCTATCACAAAGCCCAATAGCTGAAGTATGATTCCACTAGGCTTCGATTCACTCTATGAAACTACTACTTCGAAATCCATCAATCAAAAATGACAAAAAACTTCACTTTTCAAAGTTTACAAGAAAACATCAAATTTTGCGGGTTGGCCCGCAAACCCACGGATCCGTTTTAACCCGACCCACAAAAGCCCAACGTCCACGCGGGTTTGGACCGTAAAACCCGCTTTTTATTTGGACAAATTTTATGGTGTCCAAACCCGCACTGCTACGGTTTTACTTGAGCTGAACCCGCGGGTCAGAGCCCAATTTGACACCTCTAGTTTGAAAGAAAAAATCTTGATATATCTCATCGAATTCTTGTGAGGCATTCAGCTTTAATTTTCTTACTCTGGCAAAGTAAAGTGACGTATTAAATATATAGATTTTTCTAGGGCTATTGATTAAAGAAAAGATTTCATATATACGGTAAAAACTTGTAAATATGAATAAATAAGAGATATACAGAAACATTTCGATTTAGATATATAGATTTTTAAGAAACATTTCGATTTCATATATACGGTTTATCTTTAAGAAACATTTCGATTTAGATATATAGATTTTTCTAGGGTTATTAAATAAAGAAAATGTTTTATATACACGGTAAAAACTTGTAAATATGAATAAATAAGAGATTTCAGTTTATTTTTAAATTTGTTGTTCAATGACAATGAGTAGAATTGAGAAGCGATTTGGACCAAGATTTTGTAGGATAAACTAGCTTTTGCATTTCGATATTTAAAAACGAATTACAAGAACAAAAACAAAAACAAAGAAAAGACAAATATTTGAATAAAAACTAAGTTGAAATAGATAAATGTAGAGCTAGATTCTGGTTTCCTTATTCCTTGCTCTTGTCTTCGTTTTTGCTAAACATCACAACTGTTTCATCAAAAGTACAGCAAAGCAATAAATACTCTTCATGCTAAATTCACCCAAGCTGTAGAGCATAGAGCACTATTAATTTTGAAAGTTAAGGAACCCAAAGAATAAATTAGGGAACCGTGATTAGGTTATACAAACGACTTCTACGACCGTAGGTAATTATTTAACAGAGTAAAGGAAACAGCAATGTTTAGTAAATAAAGTCTTTGTCTGCCACAAAACTTATGAAATCTTAACTAATTCTTCTATCTTTATGACTTAATAGTCAATAGCCTGAGATCGTGACAAGATCCCGATTTGGTATTGTTAATAACTTTATATATTTGTATCGTTTAAAGTCGGTTTTTTTATTGGTTAGTCAAATATAGCAATGCAAATAGTAGAAACCATATATATGAATCAATATAATCAATAATTTCAAGTTAAGAAAAAGAAAAAGAAAACATATTTTGTGAACACGAATAACCTTCAAAGTACCATCGATTGTTCGGGATTAATTTTTGTAGTGAACCTCTTGTCCACATGGTATCTTTGAATTGCATTCATCTGACCATTGTTGTCGGAGGGACGCTTTTGAATCCAAATCCGTTTTCTTCACAGTGATCCAAGAGAAAAGCAGTCAAATATCAACATTATTGAATGTTTGAATCGAATTCAATTTGCATTTTGGAGTCTAAAATGATTTTTTAGCAAAAACGATATTTATGGTCAAATCACATAGGCGATCTTATAAACCATAGATCACAAATGCTGACTGAGAACTTGTGAGTGTGATGATAAATATGGTGAATTGCGACATACCAAGAATTGATTGTTCTACACTTCTACTCAATATTTAGTGGAGTTGTATTTAATTTGGTTTACGCTTTGAAATAATACATTTTAGTGATCAGTTGCTACATGTGTCATCAGAACCAGTTTTGAGATTTAAAAAAGCAAGAAAAACGATCAAATGTGCAACAATTGGTCATAGTTTATTAAACCTTATATATAAACCAATCAATCTGTGAAAAATTGACCTTCCAACTTTATAAACTCAAAAACTTCAAACAAATGTTTGATGAGCTTGTATCCAAAACAATAAATCAATAAAATCATATAATCAATAAAATCATATAATTATATAATCAAACAAAATCATTGAAATCTATAACATAATAAGAAAATAGAAAAACAAAAAAACATAACACAATATACATAAGTACAAAAAATTACAACACTGAAAACATGTAGCTAAGGAAAAATTATAGATAGGATCAGATCCATGATATTTATGCATATCTTCCCAAATTTCATGCATAGGTAACACCGTGGTATGTCAATGATGCACATTGTAAGCTTATCACTTATCCAATAATGTTTTATGTTTTAAATATCATATCTTACAAAATTACAACGTTCTTGTTTTTTTAATTAGGAACAACAAAGTTCTCTTAAGTCACGCATTGCATTAGTCTTTTTTAGCTAAAAATGTATACAAAGTAATGTAGTTTTTAAAATATATAAAATTGATTGCATATGTAAAAAAAGTAGTTTTCATATTTCTCTACTGAGATACCAATCAAATAATGAAATAACAGTTGATTTTAAAAATCATATAATAATTAAGCACTGATTTTCAAAATGAGTCCACATTTCTAACAATCACTTGTAAAGTCACGTGGGAATGGGATATCTGTTGAAGGTAAATGACTAAATGTAAATAGTGGGAGGTTAGAGAATCTGCATGCGCATTGGAAATAATTGTAACCACCCAAGTCACTTCTCTAAAGTACAAATTTTAGTTATGGTGCATCATTACATTCATAATTATAACAAAAAGTCTTTAATTATTGTTAAGTTTTTCATACTATTATTTAATTGAAACTTTCAAACTCGATGGACGTAATAGTCAAAGTCTCTATTTAAAAGAAACTCGTGCGTCCTGCCAATTGACAATATTACTAATATTGTACTCGACCAATAGCATTCGACCGTGATTTTCAATAGCATTAGTATTGAAATTAATGTGAGACAGTTATTATGAATTCAACACGACATTGTGCATTCAATAGATCATTCACCTTTTTCCTAATTTTCTTTCTTATAATTCCGTTGATCTGACGACATTTCCTCGCTCCGGCTTTATGAATTTCTTTCTAGATGTTGTGTGCCAATCAATCTATATCCTTTTCTTTTTAATATCAACGTAGTTATGTTTATGAAAAATTTTACTTGTAAATGGACCATAAGTAAGGTTCAAAAAAAAAGGATCATAAGCTAAAATAAAACCTTTTGTCCAAAAAATGGTCGCACAGGTGAATTGATTCATAATGCAATATCCCAATGTATTCTTAGAACTTGATATTTAACAATTTAACATTGATCACATATTCACATGATTGTAGCTATGTTAATATAGTTTTATAATTTCAGCTAGGTATTTCCAACTGTATAAAACTGAAGAGATATTTAGCATATCTTGAATGATTTTTTATATTAAAAAAGGTTATTGAAATATATAAATCGATCTAATACTAATAAAAATGATTTCCCGTGATCCGTGGACCGTGGTGGCTCATGACCTTATTATATAACAAAACTGTAATTGAGTTAAGACACCTTCCCTTCTCATGGGAACACGATAAGTCAAAATATCTCATTTGATTTTTTCATACAAATTCAATGTATGTCCGAAATGTTTAATCTGATGACAAATTAAAAAAAAAACTTTCGAGTAAATTAGCAACAATAGAAAACAAATGATTATAAACACCCTCCAATATATATTAGATTATACAGCCATAATATGTTTCCGCCCGAATGCCACTCTACATTCAATAATATCCTCGCTTTTTCCATTGTATAAATCCGATTTGTCTTGTCACCACCAGCATATGTTTTCAACTTTTTGGCACAATCACAAATGGAGCTAACATAAAATAAAATATTGATGTATATGTGACCAGATTTACCATCATATATACGAATATACTGAAGCACGGATATAATGAAAAAGTATGTATTCTAATGGATTGGTGCAAATGAAAATCTTTCTAAGATTTAGTGCTAAATTCAATTTACTAAATTTAGTGAAAATTCAAATTGTGAACTGTAAAGAAACTTCTTTTGGCAGATATACATATTGATGAAATTTCAAATTCATCATAAGGATGAAAAGTTATTTACAAACAATGAAAGAATATGATTGATAGCAAAAGTCTGGGAGATTAAAAACATAGCACAAATGTCTTTTACAGGAAATAGAGCCTAATGGTCACTGACCAGAACTCTCGATCAGCTTAACGGTTTGATGTCAGTTTTGGTCGCACTTTAAACTACCTCCGAAAGAAACTCTCGAACTTACGTGTACCTTGGTGATGAAAATAAACAATTTGGCTGCCGATTGTCTTCTTAATAAGTTAAGTGGAGATTCGGAGCCATTTTGGCATTATGTATTTCATTCTCATAATTAGAAATTAGTTACTGTACATGTTAGGATGGACAAGACCGTAATAAAGAGGAGCAAAATCTTTGGAAACCTCGATATGATGAGTTCCGAACGGTAGTTATGCAGGCATCTAGACATTTTAACTTGAAAATGGGAATGATTCTTGTACTGTATACAAATATAAACTAAATAAAGTGCGTCCATATTTCCGGTTGGTAGTTGAAGACTTAAAGAGGCCTTCATTAATTCTATCAAGTGACATTTTTCAAAAAAAAAAAATTGGAAAGAAAACACTTTTCAATTACGCTTAAATGGTATTTTAATTTATTATAAAGTTCGCATGACCTTAGTTTTTTTGTTTTTGGATCCAATATTTGAGTGATTCAATTGATAGGAGTTAGAATGATATTCGAGATCGGATTTGTTGTGTATTAGAAAAATGGAGTATCCAAAGTTATAGAGTTTATAACCAGATATCAGAACATTCGGATCTTAATTCACTTTTATGCATAAGTATAAAAAATACGTATAATATTCGCCAAAAAATGTAATAATTTATATTATTATGTAACAAAAACGTGATATATGTTGAGAATGTCTTTGATACATATGCTCTAAAATATTTAGGAATTTTTTTACCAAAATATTTAGGATTTTTTTTGAAAACTTTTTTTGGTTAAAGAAAACTATTTTGAAAACCGTTATATAACATTTCATCACTTTTAGATGGATTAAGATAGATTCAGAATTTCAGATATTTAAAAGTTGAACACCCGACATTACTATATGCGAGGCATTAAATGTCACAGAAAATAAAAGACTATAAAGTCTAATACAGTATTTGGTTTCAAATCTCCATCTACCTATGTCACATAAAATAAGAACTATAGTCTAATATTTGGCTTCAGATCTCCATCTACCTATGTTATGCGGTTTTAAAAACAATATTTTGAGACTAGCAACTGAAGAATCAATATTTTTAGAAACCAAAATTTTAATGACAAAAGTTTTTTTTTTCTTTTGTCTGAATTTTTTTTCAGTTATAAAATACAAAGGCAAAATCATAGGTGGGATACAGTTTTAATTCACAATTCCGACAAAACAATAATATATCCCCGAAAATAAAGTTCGTGAAAAACAAATTTTCTGCGAAGACAAAGACCTAGAAAAGAAAAATAAATATACGAAAAGTTTGCTAGAACCGCTAATGAAACAAAGATACTAAACCAAACAGCTGAACCAAAATTCACCTAAGAAACTTGATTGAAATCACCAGAGCTGAACCAGAAATATATGAAAGTCTAGAAAAATCAACACCGAAGATTATCCTAAACTGGATCTCCAAAGCACAGTATCACCGACAGAATGACAAAAAAATTCCAAAGACTAAAATATAAGTAAATTTCTATTATCTACGTATTAACTCATAACTTGTAAGAATGTTGATACTTTAAGAAAACAGTTAGTTCCTATCCAATAATTCAAAACTCGTATTCCGGGGCAAAAGTGATAATGTGATATCTCTCGAAAGTATGGATAAATGACACATTAATGATACGACGATCACATTAACCACATGACGTGGGAAAAGGAAATGAATTTCTTTTTTCAGCTTAAGGATAAGATGGATTTATCCACATGAAGTAGTTCGACCCCAAAAAAAAAAAAAAAACCACATGATGTAGAGAAATGTATCCTATGATTTTATAAATATTTTTTAAAGTTACTTTAAAAAAATTGCAATTATTTCAAAAATTATATTTATTAAAATTTATACTTACACAAAATTTACATAAATACTAACATATTCCTGAACTCATAGAATACCCAATTAATTAATATACGAGACAGTATTATATTAAACATATATTTTGAACTAGTAAATAAAATATTTGTTTTGGTAAAAAATCTCTATATATTTTCCAAAAGCTTGTTTGGCGGACATTGTATTGTGTATGTAATTAAAACACAGATATATGCTTCCTTTGTCCAAAAAAAAGAGAGATATGTTAAGTTCTTTTCTCTTAATAAGGCAAAATAATAGTCAAAATTATATCATGTGAAATAGTTTCTAAACTATATCACCGTGTTTTAAATAATAAGATAGTCAAAATTAAAATCGTCAAAGAAGTCCAATCTCTCTCTCACTTTCTCTCTCTCTCGATTTGCCAATAAATTGGAGATGATCGCCACCAAACTCTTTCACAAGTCATAACAGTCCTTCAAAGATTGATCTTTTTTGTTTTCGAAAAAGAGAAAATTCAGTTATGGCGGAGATCTCGGGAAATGGCCATGGCGACGCCAGAGAAGGATCAGTAGTGGTGAATCTCAAGGAAGAAGACAAACATCAACAACAAGTAGAAGCTATTCATAACCCAAAACCCTTGAAGAAACAAGACTCTCTCCTCTCAATCTCTGTCCCTTTCTTACAAAAGGTTTTCACTTCTGTAACTCTCCATCTCCCAAAAAAGAAACACCTTTCATCTCGGGAAAAACATTTAAAACCGATCTAGAAAATTCGTCTCAACAGAATCCATAAATCTCTTTGCTTTTTTTTTTCCGAATTGAAAAAAAAACAAAACTCCGTTTTGCATTGCTCTGTTTCATGTTGACCATGGAGATCCTCATCTCACCCAATTAATTCCTTTATTTCAATACCCAATCACATGAAATCTCTTTGGTATTTTCACTCTGTTCAATGAAAATTACTCTGTTTTAATTTTTTACTAAATTTGCTCTGTTTTCAGTTGATGGCGGAGATTCTGGGAACGTACTTTTTGATATTCGCCGGTTGTGCATCGGTGGCCGTGAACACACAACACGACAAAGTCGTGACACTTCCGGGGATCGCCGCCGTTTGGGGACTCACCGTCATGGTTCTTGTTTACTCTCTCGGTCACATCTCCGGCGCACATTTTAATCCGGCCGTCACAATCGCCTTTGCCTCTTGCCGCCGTTTCCCTCTCAAACAGGTCGATACATACACATATATGAGTTATAATGATCGATCAATTCTTGTTTTTTTTTTTGTGTGAGTTTGATGAACAAACTAATGAACATTGATGTCTTGTGTTTTGATAGGTCCAGTTTAGCTGTCGTTAGTTTGTATTGCACGAAACTTTAGGTTATCAAAAGATTACTTTATTCAAAGTTTTTCTAACCAAGAAAAGTTTAAATTTTTAGTTAGAGAATCATAACATTGTTTTCAAAAGGAAAAATTAACAATGTGTTTATATATTGAGTTTTATATCTTTCGAAATTCAACTCTTTTAAAAAAAAAAGTGTGTCCGACAAATTCTTTTAATTTTTTTCCCCTAATTTTTATACATACATAAACTCAATTAAAACTGTATATAGAAACGTCACAATCTTCACCTCATCAAGGGAATCTTCCAAATTTGGCACACGTTTATTGCGACATTAAATTTACTCAAATCTTTATTTACATATTTTCATTAATATATTTTAGGTTCCGGCGTACGTCATATCACAATTGATAGGATCGACGCTTGCGGCAGCGACTTTGCGGCTGTTGTTTGGACTTGATAATGACGTTTGCAGTGGAAAACACGATGTGTTCGTCGGAACATTACCGTCGGGATCGGATTTGCAATCGTTTGTGATCGAGTTTATCATCACTTTCTACCTAATGTTCATCATTTCCGGCGTCGCCACCGATAATAGAGCGGTTAGTATCTCAAAATCTTCTTATATATATGTTGCACGGAAACTATATATATAGTCAAATTTGATGGCTATTTTAAGCATGCTCGTTTTGAGTTGACTTTAGCTAATATGATTTCCCTCTCATATACATAGTTTCGAACAATCTAGTCACTGAAATAATGTACTTTTTAAGGTTGCTTTTATAGATGGATTACATACACTACTTTATATTTTCCTCTTTGGTTCTGTTTGAATTTCTAGAAGGAAAACATTTTTTTTAATTAAAAGCTTATATTATGCGTGAGCAAAGTCAAATTCTCTTTTTATTTCGTTTTTATATTTATCAATGTTTTTACAACTCTCTCAGTAATTACATATGCTTTCTTTGGTCTTTGAGAAACTTAACATTGGGATCAAATGTTGTAATAACCAGATCGGAGAACTTGCCGGAATAGCAGTAGGATCAACGGTGTTACTTAACGTGATAATTGCCGGGTAATTTTATCACTTATAACAACATTTTTATTTATGAATTATATCATTTTCTTTCTCGACTAAAACTTAAAAAGTAATATATATATATGTTTTTTTTTATCAGACCGGTATCAGGAGCGTCGATGAATCCAGGAAGAAGTTTAGGACCTGCAATGGTTTATAATTGCTACAAAGGAATTTGGATTTACATAGTATCTCCAATTCTTGGTGCGATTGCGGGTGCATGGGTTTATAACACGGTTAGATATACCGATAAACCGTTGCGAGAGATAACCAAAAGCGGTTCGTTTTTGAAAACCGTGCGAAACAATAGCTCTCGTTAAGAAAACAAATTCATGGCTATGTTAAATTAGTCATCGGAGGTTTATAAGTTGTATCAATTAGAAGTAATGGGAGTATTTTGGTATTAAGGTCCTTTCTTCAAAATGGGAACATGTATGGTATAATGTAACGAAATGTATAATTTAATATATAACAACTTTGACCAGACCTTACGTATATCGGTATATGGCTGTAGTAGTTGTTACTAGATTGAACTCTTTTCACCTTTTAATGCGAGAGATTCTATCCTCATATTAACTGTTTCGATACTTTAAAATAGAGAATGAATTCAATTTTGGAAACCGACAAAAAACAAATCGAGAGTTTATTATATATGTGGAACTCGTCAAAAAGAAGCACTAAATACGGAATCGCAAACATTGCCAAGTGTGCATTACTTTGTCCAGAGCTTAAAACTCGGCCACGTGTAACTTTGTCCGGAAAACGACAAACTTAACATCAGTATTATCTGCCACGTCAGAAATCTCCGATGACGTGTGACATCCAAATCATAGACGTCAAATTTTCCTCATGCAACATCACCCCTCTCTTATTACACCATTATAAACACACACACACACACACAAAAACCAAACTAAAGCATAAGAAAGAAGAAAAAAGGCTTTTTTTTTTAAAGTAGATCGTTTAACGATGGCGTCAAGTGATAAGGTTCCGGTGGCGTGTCCGGCAAGTAACGGAGAAGGTAAGGAGCCAATGGGAGATCCAACGAAGACTACTACGGCGATGCTAGAGAAAGGAACGGCTATGATGCAGTCTATGAAACCGATCAAGCAAATGAGCCTCCACGTGTGTTCATTCGCTTGCTATAGCCACGATCCTGGCCGTCAGATCGAGGTTCATATCTACGGCCACCGTGTAAACCAAGACTTCCTCCAATGTGCCGTCTACGATTCCAATTCCTCTAAGGCTCATCTCATCGGTATATATACTTTGAAACTAGATTGTTTGTCTAGAGTTATTGATTATTTGTTTACGTTTGCTTTCTTTTGTATTTTCTTTTTTGATATATGAATTTACAACCTTTAAAAAATTTAAGAAAAAAACTATTCAACCATTTTAAGCAAAATGTATTTGTTAGTTGAACATTACTCTTTGCCATTTGGCGTTTAATGTTGCACTTATTATATTTCTATGAGAATTTTGAAAAAGTTTGATATTTCAAAAATATTAGTTTTTGTAACACAAATTGAATTCGCATTCAAAACAATGGAAATCACCTTATTACAATTTTGTTGGATTCTCTTTTGCAAGATTCGGTTCATATAGAAATATTTGACGATTTTTTAAAAAAGAAATTGAATCTTTTAAATTGATGTTTTTTTTTTTATTGAATGCACCATTTTATAGACGTTAATTAATAGATGCCTGTGACATATTTACGTGCGTATATATAGACATTGATTATGCGTACAAATGTGTTGTAGCGTTGATTATGGAACTTTTTGTTAGAGCTCAATGCTCATGATGACTTATATGAAAGTGTATGTTATTGTATTACTCTAGGGATTGAGTATATAGTGTCGGAGAAGTTATTCGAAAGTCTCTCACCGGAGGAACAAAAGCTTTGGCACTCGCATGACTATGAGGTTCGTGATTTTCCGATACATTTTCAAAATATTTATTACTTGCCGAAGAGAATCGAAAATAATCGGAATTTCATATGTTGTTTGTAGATACAAATGGCTCTTCTAGTCACTCCAAGGGTCCCGGAGCTCGTTGCGAAGCCGGAGCTTCAAAATCTTGCCAAATCCTATGGAAAATTTTGGTGTACATGGCAGATAGATCGCGGTAATTAATTAGTCTAGCTAGTTAAATACTGGTACGTAAAAACCAAATATATTTTGATATAGGATATGAGTTTCAATTAGGGTTTTTTTGTTGTTTTCAGGGGATAGATTACCACTAGGTGTACCGTCATTAATGGTGTCGCCACAAGACGTGAATCTCGGGAGGATAAAACCGGAGCTGGTGAAAAAGAGAGATGAAGAACATGGAATCTCGACGGAATCGTTGAAGCCGTCACGAGAAGGGATTTGTGGACCGGAGAAAAAGAATCTGATTGCTGATTATTGGGTCCGGTTTAGGAAAGGCTTTGCGCTTGATGTCGTTGAGACAGATATGAAGAGAACAGCTCCCTTCCCGTGACTTTTTTTTGGTTGTTGTTGTTATTTTACATCATAAATTCTTAAGCTTATAGACTATAGTATAGACGTATATAGGTTAATATCATAATGTCGTAAGAAGAAGATCCAGAGGCATACGTTTTTTTATTGTTCTTATAGGTCTGTAACGAACTATGCAACATCACAAATACGAATTTATAAGTATCACAATAGTAGGTCTATAATGTTATACTGATTATGAAAATTTGAATTACATATTGATCGAGGGGAGAAATGTATCTTAATCCATTTTGATGCAAAAATGTATTGTAAGAGAAACATAAGTTCCTAATTATACAACTATTAATTAGCCGGAAAATTAATGATTATACGTAAATAAACTATGGTTTAAAATTCGACAATTAATTCACTCAATTTTTTCATCTCGTAAATTTGGGATTATATAGAAGAAATATATCATAATACTAGTTGTCTTTTCATTAAAAAAAAACTGATTAAAATAGGTGAATAGTGATCAACTTTTTTGGTTTATTTTCTGTGTGTGCGTGTTGATTCGATAGAAAAGAACCGTATAGGAATAAATAGGTGGTAACTTATGGGCTTTGTATAAGCCCACTAGTAGTATTCAGATTTCTGAAAGGCCTTAGATTTTTATACCAATCAAATCATACAACTGTTTCTTTTCATCGTTTCTTTTTCCGGGATCAAAATAACGTTTGCGTCTGGATTCTAATCAACCGATTCATGGAGGAGGAGAAGAAGGAAGTATATTCGGTGTGGGCGTTACCGGATGAGGATACGGAGCCGCGATTCAGAAAGCTAATGGAAGCTCTGAGATCCGAATTCATTGGTCCAAGATTCGATCCTCACGTCACCGTCGTCGGAGCAACAAAACTGACGGCAGACGAAGCGAAGAAGATGTTCGAAGCAGCTTGCAACGGTCTCAAGGCTTACTCCGCCACCGTTGATCGCGTCGCCACCGGAACTTTCTTCTATCAGTGCGTTTTCTTGCTTCTCCGTTCGACACCAGATGTAAGAAAATTTTCAGGGCTTTTTTCTTTTCAAGATTCGACATTTCTGAGAAAGCTGTTGAACAAATCCTAATTAAGTTATTGGGTCCTCACTGAAATTCTGGTCAGAGATGATTAATATTACATTTCAAAATCTTGGGTTTAGTTTCTGGATGAAAGTTAATGTTTTTGGAGCAAAGCTTTAACAGTTGTTTTGGAATTCAATGTTTGTTCTGTTTATTACATTACAGGTAATGAAAGTTGGTGAACACTGTAAAAATCATTTCAAGTGCTCCACTACCACACGTAAGCTCTTTTGAAATTTAAAACTGGTTTCTGTAAGTTAAAGTTTTTTTTTTTTTTTGAACTGATCTGTAAGTTAAAGCTTTAAGATCATGTATCCTCAAGTCTAATGTTAATTTTTGGGAGTTCTTAGGTTAGGTCCATGAACAAGGTTTCTTTGTGTAAATCAACCGGTTAGGTACAAAAACCGGTTACCCAAAACCGAAGTCGAATGTATATATGTACGTACACTGTTATAGGATCTAAAGGTTATTGCTTTTGGGAAGCCTCCTTGACAGTAATCTTGAGAATAAGCTCTCAGATTCAGCCTTAATATTCTTCGTGGCTTTTTTTAGTCTCATGTCAAAAAACGTTTCTTTGTGTACGAATTTTTGTAGCTTACATGCCGCATTTGAGCCTGCTTTACGCCGAGTTAACAGAAGAAGAGAAGAAGAAAGCACAGGAGAAAGCTTACTCACTCGATGGCCTAAGTTTCCGGTTAAACCGACTAGCTCTCTGCAAAACCGACACCGAAGACAAGACTCTTGAGTCATGGGAGAAAGTGGTTGTATGCAATCTCGATCCTTAGTGTCTGTAATATAAGGTATCAATAAACTCGCTTTAGAACAATGTATAATACTGTCTCTAAGAATGAATAATCTTACAATAATCTGCGACACTTTACGACCAAACTTTCAAACAGATTCACATTACGATCGCAATTTTAACGAAAAGAAACGACTCACAAGCGTTTTGTGAAAGCAAAGTCTTTTTCTAATGTTTCATATATAATATTGGGGTCAAAAGGCCAAAGCTTCGTTTGGTTAACCCAAAAGCCATTTAGGTTAAGCTCTTGAGGCAGTGATTATATATATATACCAATCATATAACATAACTTTTAAGTTTTTTGGGATCAAAATAGCGTTTTGCGTCTGGATTTTCTAGTCAACTGATTCATGGAAGAGGAGAAGAAGGAAGTATATTCAGTGTGGGCATTGCCTGATGAGGAAACGGAGCCTCGATTCAGAAAGCTAATGGAAGCTCTGAGATCCGAATTCACTGGTCCAAGATTTGATCCTCACGTCACCGTCGCCGTAGCCGCGAATCTGACGTTAGAGGAAGCCAAGAAGATGTTCGAAGCGGCTTGCGACGGTCTGAAAGCTTACACCGCCACCGTGGATCGCGTCGCTACCGGAACTTTCTTCTATCAATGCGTTTTCTTGCTTCTTCGATCCACTCCGGAGGTAAGAAGATCCAAGGCTTTTCCTTTCAAGATTTGACCTTACTTAGAGAAATCAAGAGTGTCGATTTGTCATTTGAGGAGAATATATTGTGTTTCAACATATCCTGATCCAGATATTAGATCCTGACTTTAAGATTAAAGCCAGAGATGATTAAGATTACATAACAAAGATCTTGGGTTTGGTTTTTGGAATCTAAAGTATAACTGTGATTTATTGCACAGGTAATGGAAGCTGGTGAACACTGTAAGAACCATTTCCATTGCTCCACCACCACACGTAAGCTCTTTTGACTTAAAGAACTGGTTTCTGTTAATCAAAGCTTTTTAGGTGAAAGATGTATTAGTACTCTGAGCTCTAAGATCAAGTCTTTGAACTTGAAACTGTTGGGGAAAATGTTGTACAACATTAGCTTGAAAAGTATATATTTAGAAACCATATCGGGCTTGGTTAGGTACGAAACCGGATGTATGGTGCACTGTTATAGGGTCTAAAGTTTGTTGCTTTTGGAAAGCCTTGATAGTGATTTGGAGGATAATCTCTCACTTTCGTTCTTTCTAGTTTCTACTCTCATGTCGAAGAATTTGTCGGTTCTTTGTGGTCTCATGTTGAAGAACATTTCTTTGTCTATGAATTATCACAGCTTACATGCCGCATTTGAGCCTGCTTTACGCCGAGTTAACAGAAGAAGAGAAGAAGAAAGCGCAGGAGAAAGCTTACACGCTCGATGACACCGTAGATGGCCTGAGTTTCCGGTTAAACCGACTCGTTCTCTGCAGGACCGATACCGAAGACAAAACTCTTGAGTCATGGGAGCAAGTGGCTGTATGCAATCTCAATCCTTAAAGAAAGACAATAGTTTGGTTTATGAATCTGTAATAAAAGGTCTCAATGAACTCGCTTTAGAGACCAATGTGTATTTGTCTCTAATATCGAATTATCTTGCAATACTCCTCACGGCACACTGCACCAAACTTTCTAAAAAATTTACATGACTTGCATTTTTAAATAATTTTTTTTTTGTGGAAAAATCTTTGTTTTTTTAGTCTTTCATAATAATTTTATAACATTTGGATCAAAACTCAAAAGACCAAAGCTTCGTTCGATTAATCTAAAAGGTATTTAGGTGGAACTGGTTATGCAATAATTATTAAAAGGTATTTAGGTAGTGCTGGTTTTTTTTCTTCTTTTTTTGGTCGAAGGTGGTGCTGGTTATGCAATGATTATTAAAGGTATATGCAAGCTGGTTATACAATGATTTTTCTTTTGTTTTGTTGAGGCCACGACGTAAAATGTTGTTAACGCACATTATGTCTTGTAATAGTGAATCGTGGTTAGTGATGGACCATTTGGTTTCTATTCGGTTTATCGGTTTTTGATTTTATAGAAATTGAAACCAAAATAATATAAACCGGTTTCAGTTTGTAATTCGGTTTGATATAACAATAATCGGTTGCAGTTTCATTTTTGTAGTTACAAAAAATATAAACCGGTTTATAAAATTTCCCTTATATAAAGTCTCATCGTTTAGGCGAGCCATGTTGAAAAAGAAGGAGAATGACGGAAGAAAACGCAACGCCACTGCAACCGCCGCAAACGCAAGAGGATGCGGATGAGGAGAAGAAGGACATGTATGCGGTTTGGGCGGTACCGGAAGACGACGTGGAGGAACGGCTTCAAAGGTTAATGGAAGGGCTAAGGTCTGAGTTCGGTGGTCCACCGTTTGATCCTCACTTAACACTCGTCGGGCCGCAAAAACTTACGGCCAGCGAGGCTAAACAAATGTTCAAGTCGGCGTGTGAAGGTTTTAAGGCGTATCCGGCCACCGTTGACCAAGTCTCCGCCGGTACTTCTTACTTTCAGTGTGTCTACGTGGCTCTCCGACACACCGTAGAGGTAAAATGTCGCTGCAAGATAATTACATTCAGCTTCAAATTATCATGAGCTCTAACAAAAATAAATTGATAGAGACAAATCATACTAATCGATACTTCTTTTAAGTGCAATTGTGCAAAGCTATTACAAATTTACAAACATTGTTGTGTTATGGTTTTTTGGGTTTAATATTAATGTTTTGTGTTATGTTAACAGGTTATGAATGCTGCGGGACATTTTATGGCTCACTTCAAACCCTTCACCGGGAAATGTATGATTAATCTCTAATCAATAGGATTTCAGTCTTTATTCGAAGTAATTTTACTGATAATATTGTAAATAACGCTAAAAATCATATTACTACCAGAAACGTGTTTTTTTTTCTCTTCTCTTCTTCTGTGTACGTGTGTATGACATGTTGGAATGTTGCAGTGTACGTGCCACATATGAGCATACTCTATGGCGATCTAACAGAGGAAGAGAAGAAGAAAGCGTTAGAGAAAGCTTACACGCTTGATTCGAGTCTCGACGGATTGAATTTTCGGATAAATCGAGTTGCATTATGGATAACCGATGCAGATGTTGGATCTTGGGTGAAAATTGACGAACATAATTTAATTACTTAAATTGACTATAGGAAGAAAAAAAATGTTGATGGTTTGGGTCTATCGCCGATCTTCCTATTGTTCTTGTTCGGTTTATGTCGGTTATAAAATTCGTTTAGTGTGGTATGATGTTTCATGGTTCGGTCGACATTTATGATCGTTTGATCAACATGTGTGTTTGCTTCTGTTTTTCGTTGTTGTTACTTGTTAGCTTCTGATTTTGTGATAAGATAATGACAATGTGAAATTTGTTAATTCTATATTAATATGAGCAGAATATATGTATCTTGTGGGAATATCCCTTTTGTTTCTAGTCTAGTGGTTTGATCTATATCTTGAAGGGTGAATAGTCAAGGATTTGAGTTATTGGATTGTTATCAGAATGATAATAAGATGATTTAAAAATCATAATTCAAAACACGTAATAAGGAACCAATTGGGACTGTAGTTGACATTTGTTACTAAATTACTTATAAATTTCGGAATTGTGAACTACATTACAAATTTTTATACTTAGCCGAATGAGGAAGATACATCTATAATAACAAACTGCATTCCAAATTTTTATACTTGACAAGATGTAATATTTTATTGACACTATCTAATAGGCTTTGGAACTACCACGTGACGTTTATTTGTGTGAAGTGCATGTACCCGATTTGAATTAATTAGATGCTATGAAATCTATATGTTAATTTAAGCAGATATGTATAACTTATAAGTATCTAGTGAGAATATACTTTTTTCATAACTCTTTAACTTATTCTAAAATGAGCTTTAAAAAATATGTTTACAGAAATACGACCCCATTTGGAATTATTTGTCACTAATTACTTAAATATTTGCATTAAAGTTAAGGAATAAGAATTATTAAAAAGTATCAACAAGAATTAGACAAGTTGTCATCAGTCGAGAAAAAAATGATTATCTGTATGCATATGTCTTAAAATAAGAATGTCAGGATCTTGACCTTGCATATTAAATCCACCAAAGTCTAAGAATTATTTTTATATACGAAAATATAGTTAGTTAAGCACAGACGTTGACAAATATAAAGAATATAAAATTACTAAAGATGCTAAAACCATACAAATTCACATGTTATGTTGTGAAAGTTGAATAGTAGTAACTTAACGAGTTTTTTCTTTATAAAATGATACTGAAAAAATAGAGGATGAGGATGAAGATGTCAATCTTTACCTATTCAATGTATACATCAATTTGATCAGATCACATATTTAGCATGAAACCTTATCCAATAAGTTGTTTTCCTTGGACAACTAAAGCGGCTATTATCAAAAGAAAAACAAATAGACAACTAAAGTAGCCTGCAAATTAAAACAAGTGGAAAATATAGTAAACATTTTGTAAAATAAAATGGAAATAGAACTGATGTATTTCTTATCATTTTGAGTTTTGAAGTCTTTGTCCCCAAGTACTGACTTTTTAACTCAACAAAAACCAGGTTGGTTACAGAAGAGAAAAGCGTCGGCGCCACTAAAAACGCGGTCGTTTAATACGAATCGAATCTTACACGTGCGGAATGATCCACACCGTTATTATTCATCTAACGCTGTTTATCTCAACGGCTCAGATCTGAAGTCTTTCATTTCGTCAACGCATTCTTACCGTGGCGCCAGACATGACGTCTCCGTCTCACGTGATTTGAAGCACGTGACACATACGCGCTCAACAGAAGCTGGTTCTCTCCTATTTCTTCTCCGATGACTTTTTTTTTTTTTTTTTAACAGACCAGCTTTCTCTTCTCCATTACGGCATCACCCACCTATAAAATTCGCCACTGGGTTTTTTGTTTCTCTCTCTCAATTGCTCTGAAATTCCTAAAAGATACACTTTTTGATTCTTCGTATTCTTATTTGATTCCCTTGTTCAGTTTCTTCACAGATTGTGCGAATCGGGTTTAATCAGGGTTTTAGGGTTTGCCTTATCTCGATATCTGCGTAGAATTTTGTCAAAGGGCATTGATTTGCCTTTTTAAAGCTTTGATTTTTCGTTGACCTTCCCAGATTTTCGGATACAGTCAGGGTTTTAGGATCGAATTAGTTTCGTGGGTTTTTTTTTGGTGGGGGGATGGAAGAGGAATACCAAACGCCGCGGTTTACGATTGGTCGGCAATCGTCGATGGCGCCGGAGAAGAATCCGGAGCCGTCGATTCACTCGGAAGAAGAGGTGTTGGAGGATGGAGAAGAGATCCCAGGTGGTGTAAGACTTATGTATTTGTGTAATGAAGGTGAGATTGAAGGGATTAAGGAGCTTCTTGACTCCGGGATCGATGCTAATTACAGAGACATTGATGATCGGACTGCTCTCCACGTGGCGGCTTGCCAGGGATTGAAAGATGTCGTCGAGCTTCTTCTTGATCGGAAAGCCGAGGTTGATCCTAAAGATCGCTGGGGAAGCACTGTAAGAAGAAACAAAGCCACAAACTTTTTTTTCTTTCATTTTTCTGTTGATTGAATCTCTGTTTAGTTGCGTTATGATGGATAGATAGATGATGATGATGTTTTGTAGTAATCTAATACATTTTAGAAAACAGCCTCTTGCAGATGCGATATTCTACAAGAACGTTGATGTAATCAAGATTCTTGAGATACATGGAGCTAAGCTTCCGGTAAGAATCTATCTGAAAATGATTAATGTGGTCTGTTTTCAGCCATTCTTCATTGTTGCTGACACATTTGTATGTTTCAGATTGCTCCAATGCACGTGAATACTGCTCGTGAAGTCCCTGAATATGAAATCAATCCTAATGAGCTTGATTTCACTCAAAGCAAAGAGATATCAAAGGTGAAAAACATGTCCATGTCTTTAATAAATCTCTTATCGATGTGTTCAATGCATTTCCATCTAATGGTATGAAGCTTCTTGTTTCAGGGAACTTACTGTATGGCAATGTGGCGTGGCATTCAAGTTGCGGTGAAGAAGCTCGATGATAAAGTTTTGAGCGATGAAGATCAAGTGTAAGTAAAATATATCTTGTTGAGGGTAATAAGGTCTTAGATTCCAATTTCTTACCATGATCGTGTTGTGTATGTGCGCGCAGGAGGAAATTCCACGATGAGCTTGCATTGCTCCAAAGGCTTAGGCATCCAAACATTGTTCAGTTTCTTGGTGCTGTAACCCAAAGTAATCCAATGATGATTGTTACTGAATATTTGCCCAGGGTATGATGACTTTCTCTGATAGATTTGAAAATCTTGTTTTTTCTCTTTAGCTTCTTGAAACCAAAATCTCATTTGATATATTCTTCAGGGGGATTTGCGTGAATTGCTCAAAAGGAAAGGACAACTGAAACCAGCTACTGCTGTTAGATACGCACTTGATATTGCAAGGTATGCGATTTAAAGCTATATGCGTCTTCTTCTTACCTTATAAATGTTCTTATTAGATTCGCTTGTAATTCTTACCCGTTCGAATATCTTTTAGGGGAATGAGCTATCTTCATGAGATCAAAGGAGATCCTATAATCCACCGCGATCTTGAACCTTCGTGAGTCCATATAAGCTGTTTTTCCCCCTCTTGTATGTGTAACCCTGAACTAGCTCTTTTTATTCTCTGACAATTGTACAATTAATATTTGCAGAAACATATTGCGGGATGATTCAGGGCATCTGAAAGTTGCAGACTTTGGAGTAAGCAAGCTTGTTACAGTTAAAGAAGACAAGCCTTTCACATGTCCTGACACTTCTCGTAAGTGTTTCTTTCGCACCCGTCTAGATTATAAACTTGGGAGCGTTAATTCTTTATCTGTTTGGTCAAGAGTCTTGATTACTGGATATGTTATGATGAAAAAATAATTTCGTTGTTATTGACATCATAGGTCGATATATTGCTCCTGAGGTTTTCACTAGCGAAGAATACGACACAAAAGCTGATGTTTTTTCGTTTGCGTTGATCGTTCAAGAGGTAAGTAAAAAAAAAAAAACTTTTTTCTTTCCAGTTTGCTCTTTCTTTGTTCATGTCTTTGACTCCTTTCAGTTTTTGGATTATTTAGATGATCGAAGGACGAATACCCTTTGCTGAAAAGGAAGACAATGAAGCTTCAGATGCTTATGCTCGCAAAGATCGACCATTGTTCAAAGCTCCATCAAAGCATTACCCTCATGGACTTAAAACGTGAGTCTTATTTTCTCTACAACATCAAACTGAAAAGGACAGTTTTGCATCATTGATTGATTTAGTTCATGTCATTAACTGGTTGGGCTCTTTCTTGGATCCCATAGGTTGATAGAAGAATGTTGGCTAGATAAACCCTCCAAGCGACCGACTTTCAGTGAGATCATCAAACGGCTTGAGTCCATTCTTCACCACATGGGTCACAAGCGACAATGGAGGGTCTGTCTCTTTCTCTCTCTTTTGCACAAATCATATAGTATGATGTTTTTTGGCTGCTATATTATGTTTTATTTGTCTCTCTTACCTGTTTCTTCTTCCGCATGTTTTTTTTTTTCTCAGATGAGGCCATTGACATGCTTTCAGAATTTCGAGCACAAGAAGAAACGTAATTGGGATTTGGGCAGCCATGACGGCTCATCATCCGGTTCACATTTGTAATTCTTGAACTGGTTGAAAAAAAAAACGATTCTTTTGAATTCCTTCCGGTTGAGTTTGGTCTTATTCCTAAACAACCGAAATTTACTTTGTAATTGTAATTTTGCTCTACACTGAAGAAACTCTTCGTGTGGACAAAAGCTGCGATTTATTGTAGTATAAAAATTGTTGTAAGATGTATGATTTTAACCTCAACATATATTTGCTGTTGTAATCTAAAACTGGTGTAGAAGTTATGATTCAGCTTCAATGTATGGTCCCGTATCAAAATGTAAGAAAGTCATTTAAAAAATAATATAGTAATAAGTTTATCATGATCAAAGAATAACAAATATTAAGAAAATCAGGGGGGGGGGATTATGATGTTAGAAATTTTGTTTATAATTCAATTTCAAATTCTGAAATTTTGGTTATGTTTCCTTGATTGGAGCACTTTGAAACTTTATGTTGCTTCAAAATCAGTCTGGTGCTCATTTAAAAAATAAATAAATAAAATTCTTTTTCCCCCAACAATTTTCTTACAGTATATGTCTTGTTTTGTTTGCTAAGACAGATAAATAATGTATCGATCTAAGCAATTGGATAACACCACTGGTTCTTATGTGAGTGTTACTTTTCCATAGAAGTCATATTCCTAAAATGTGATTTTTTAAAAACCAAATGAAATTTTCATGTCTATCACAAAAGAATATATGCATCAAAAATGTGAAAAACGCACATAAAATTCATATACATTTCTAAGAGGGTCCCAACAACAGGTTCTTGATTTGGAAACTGTATTGAATTATTTGTAATTAAGGTCTCATGTGCCACTTTACCGTGGCCACACCAATTGCATATAGGTTATGTATAACTTCATAATGAACGAATTTGATTTAGTAAAGTTTACTCCTCGAAGGCTGGGACTAGAGCTTTTAGTATATTGATTTGTACTAGTACCTCAGATGTGTTATATAAAATCCAAGTAAAAAGAAAAATATTATTATCATCTCATTAATTATCACATATATCTGTTGTTAGTGCACGAAAGTATATATCTTCGGTTTTTTTTTTCTGTTAAGTTTTTTTAAGCAATATATTGTATTTAGTATTCGTAAGCGAGAAAGTAAAACAGTTTAAAAGTGTCGGAAGACAATCATTTTACATCATATGATAAGCACAATCCATACCTATTTTGTCAGCTGATTAACTAAATTCACAGTTTAGTTTAATTTGTTTAACAAAATAATTAACCCTTAATTTGAAAACTAAATGAGAAAGAGCTTATATACGAATACATAAACTATCATTTGTCTTGTGGATCTCTGCATGTGGTTAATTTTGGTAACGATTTCTCATCAGTCCAACTCATTTATGACACTGGAAGAATATGTGGGAGCAAGTTTCATCAGTAGCTGTTTAACAGAGTAAGATTCTCGGATCAATCCACAGACCAATTAATCCTTCTTAATTAGGACAAAAAAATTGGGAAAAAAACAGCCAGCTAAAAAATCCATGTTAGGGACCTCTCAAAAACTAGTCTGCTTTTAAGTAACTAATGGCCAATGATTCTTCATAACGCATAATATATTTTCGCAGCCTCTAATATTATTGCTAGTCCACCATTCATAATCATAGGTATCAACTGAGTCTGAAAGGAACAACGAAAACATATGGATTTGGATGCTCACTTTGGGATTTTGATCTAGCAGGAGGTTTACTCTAGATTCCATTGTACAAGTCTTAAGGTATGCATTCAAACTGTTCATTATTAATTTATTATTTAAATGACAAGGAAGAAACAATTAGGGAACAAAAACATATATGCATTTCAGTGATCCTTTCTCCAATACAAAATTTATGGCCTCCTTTGTATCTTGTTTTGACATTTATTGTATGTTGTTGATATGTAATCATTAATAACTGATAATTTATATAGTAGCTAGTTCACATCATATATGTCATTGTGAGCTTAGTGTATATTTTCTATGTGAATACGTTTATCGATTTAAATACTGAAAATAGTATTGCGGATTTCATTTTGATAATTGTTGTGAATAATGGAATATAATGGAATCACATTCAACGTAAAAATGTGAATAAATGATATATCATTCATCACTTTAAAAAAAAAAAAACATTTGATAGTGAACCTCCAGCCACTCAAAGCAAAATATGTTTTGGAGGTTTAGAGTTGGAACACTGCGATGGGAGATTACTATAATTAACCCTACTATTATCCCATAACCTAGAGAGAGTGGCTTTGGCTCGGAAATTTTCGGATAATTAAAAAAAAAACTTAATATATGGTTACTGTAATTAACTTAATTATTTATACATTAAAATAATTCAACGACTTACAGAATTAAAAAAGAAACTCAATAGTGATCAAAATATGGTGGAAAGCAACCCTCTATTGTGGTCCATATCATTGAAGATACGAGAAGATATTGTGGTTTTTAAAACCCACTCCGACAGTCCGACCATGAAAGCTTGACCCAAAGCAATTGAGTTGTTAACTTTTATAAATGACCTAATCAATGTCTATGTAAAGGAAATCCAAATTTGTTTTAACTAATTTTGTAATTTTATTAATGAATATACTTACATATATTGGTCAATTCACATGCTAGAGAAATATTGATAATGTTTAATTAACTAATTTCTTACTAACTACTAAGTCTAACTCTTACTAATTAAATACATTACAGATCGAAGGTACCTTATTTTCCCACAACCTGTGTTTTATTAAGACTATATTGTACCAAAAGGTGTTTATTGTAAATAAAATTTGATCTAAAAATACAAAAACCGACTGAATAAAATGAAATCTCCAGAGATAAAGACCCAAACAAAAAAAATACAAGTCCTAAAAATAGAAAATATGAATCCAAACGAAGGAAGCAATATACGAAACTATACTAGAAAACCAATGGATTAACAACTAATAGCAGGATAAATTAAACTGATTAAACGATTCTCCTCCATGATATTTTTCAAAAAGGTATCATATTAAGTTGGACTAAATTTTCTAATTACAAAATAAATAAATAAAAGTAAAAAAGAAACTAAAGCACCTTGCAAGTGGGTGTATATAGTTATTTTCACATAAATATGAATATGCGATGTATAATGTAGGTTTCTCATATCTCTATCACATTACCCTAAATGGGTTCATAAAGATGGAGATCAAAGACTACACATCACATGCTATTCTCCCTCTTCTTTTGGCATAACCTTACTCCATTTATACATTTTGCTCCTCAATTATTCAAGAGTATAAAAATCTTAGATAATCGACACATTTCCTTTCCTCCACATACACAAGATTTCGCTTCTTTTATTTTTATTTTTTATACCTAGAGATCCCGACTTAAAATTAACATTAGTTTTGGAGACAGTAAACAAATTAAGGTTCATATTAATTTTTCCAACAAAGTATTTCTTTTTACTTGACTTCTTACATAGCCGAATCAAGGGAACACTAAATTAACGCAACACTTACAAAAATTTAGTATTCTTGCCATACAAGACATACATAGTGCCATAGTGGTCATATTCCTAGCAAAATCACGATGAAAGCACTTGAATTTTGGTCCGTAGACTTAAGGGATGAACCCTTAATATTGTATCATTGGTTAAACAATATTTATTTTGATAAAACAAAAAAGCTTGTTAATTTACTTACGGAATATATTTTGAAAATTTTCCATTTCTTGGAACAATATAATTCAAAACAAAAATATTAAATATGATGATATTTAATCATCTATATATAGCTAACAGAAAAAAAATCAATCAGCGGAACGAACAACTAGATTTTAACTCTGGATTTTGAGTCTTTGACTATATTCTAAAGTCGAGGACACAAAAAAATAAAAATCTCCGATTTCATAGAACACAAGACATTTTCCTTCAAATCAACAGTAAAATGGGACTTAACATTGGAGAGATGATATAGAGAAGGAGGGAAAAAAGTCAATGAAGAAAAAAAAACGTAAGTGAATGAGTGTTTTTTTTTTAATTCTAAATGGATGAGTTTGATCAAAAAAAAAAAAGAGAACAAAAAAAAACGTAAAGAGAGAGAGAGAGAGAGAGAGAGAGAGAGAGATTAAAGTAGTTGGAGATGAGAGAAAAAGTCTGGTTACCTTCTAATTGAGTCAGACGTATTACACTTAAATAACTTTCCAAATTAAGCCGTACGTCTTGTCCAGCCCCATAAAAGTACGCTTCATTTCCCTATTTCCCCTATAAAACCCTAAAACCCTATTTATCGATCTAATTATTTTTATCTTTTTGTATATATGTATATATGTCAATATCACAACAACTAAACATCATCAACTCCAAATCTCAGTAACACATAAAAAGTATGCTAATTTCCTTCACAATCTGAGTAATTTTCTATTTTGTTTTTACATTATCCTCTATTTTCCAGAAAAAGAGACAATCACATTGGTACTCACTACTGTTCAGTTTAGCCAAATAGATGATTATACAATTTTTTATATTTGTTACTCCATTTAGACACAACCAGCTCATATATGAAATCTTTCAACTAAAATATTTTATAAATCAAAATTGAAGTATATATATTTTTTTTTATTTAGCCTTGGTTGCTACTCAGAATCCAAAAGAAAATATATGTTTGAAAAATAATATTAAATATGTTTATGTTTACAACATATTTTGTTTACAAGTTATATATATACATACAACTTCCGTGTTAAGTGGAACAAATTTTCCTGCAAAATGTCAAGAAAATCTTATACATCAAATTTTCAAAAAAAAGAAAGGGAATAGAGCTGATAAATTTTCCTCTTTGAAAAGATCAAGATTTAGTAAAACACAAAGAAGAAGATCAATATTTGTTGTATCAAAAAAATAACATGTACTAAGATTTTTACCCAAAGATTTTAGTGCCTCAAAAACTTTCACACGAAAAGGAAAGACAAGTAATGGTAAGTAGAGTCTGCATCTCATGAGTGATTGCCCAACTTGAACCCTCTTTTCATTTAGACCTTTGTGAAAGACCACACAAGAACTATCCACCAATAAAACTCTCTTTTAATATTTTTCCTCCATTTTCATTTTTTTTTCAGTAGTTTCTCAATTTGGGATGTCCTTAATAAGTATTATATTTATGAAATGTCTAGATGTATGGTGGGTGTTATTTATGGTAATTAACCCTCTATTTAATAATTATATTTTTCATGTGATTTGAAAAGCTGCTATACTCATGCTTTGTATGAAGAACCTCTTGACTGCTCTTTGTCAATCAATTCTATTTTTTTTTTAATAACTTAAACATATCTTAAATTTTCTGAAAATGAGTAACATTTTAAACTAATTTTACTCACAAAAATATTATCCAAGTACATACATACCTTAGTCGATTCTGGTAGTCTTCCACCGTAGAACTTGATATTTGGATCTATTTGTTTTAGAAAGTACATGTTTACATCCATCTAATAAATAAGAAACACAAACTTATCTCGTAGATATGATTCATAAAACTATGCTTTAGTGAGTAAGAAAACCAGTAATCAACACAAATTGACAAGACACTATATGGATGTAAAAAGTGGAAAATAAAATTGTGATAGAAATTAGAGAAAAATTAAAAGAAAATATATTCCTTTATAAATGTATATACCCATCTCTTCACCAGCACAACCTTACCTTCCATTTTCTGCAACTTCTCCAAATCTCATACTTTCCAGAAAATCATTTTCCCAAGAAAAATAAAACTTTCCTCTTTGTTCTTCTCCCCCCAACAGGTCAGTCTAACATTTTGTTGTTCCCCAATCCTTTCAAACATTATCTTCTTCATAATATTACTTTGCTTCACTTCTTTTGGTCCTTAAACCAAATCTATGTTCTTCTTTAGTTTCCTTTTTTCCTGTTTTGATTAGATTCTTTTTATGTTGTTTAGAGAGAAACAACAAGTTCTTCTTTGCTCTTTATTTTATTTTTTTCATAGTCTAGATTGAATTTGTTCTTTTGAATTCCAATAGATTTTGGTCTTAGTTAAACTTGCTTTTTCATCCTTTCTTCCCACAAAAAGTCGTCAAAGACCAAAAAAAATTCCCATGATTATCTTGTTAGGAGAATATGAATGCAAGATCAAAAAAGATTACTTATTTTCCTTAGTTGTGTGTCGGCAAGAGATATTAAAATTGAATCTTTCTAATTCACTTTATTTGATCTCAACCATAATTCGATCGAATAGAAAACATGACAAATCTGGAGCCTTTTCTTTCAAGAAAGATATTGATGGTTAATTTTCTTGGATTCTTGTTTTGGACTAAGTAATTTTGCCCTGAATGTTTTGGCTTTTGGAGCAGCAAACACGGCCTACCAAATGGAGCTAGGAGGAGATTCCTCTCCACTGAGGAAATCTGGGAGAGGAAAGATCGAAATCAAACGGATCGAAAACACAACGAATCGTCAAGTCACTTTCTGCAAACGCAGAAATGGTTTGCTCAAGAAAGCTTACGAACTCTCTGTTCTTTGTGACGCTGAAGTCGCACTCATCGTCTTCTCTAGCCGTGGCCGTCTCTATGAGTACTCAAACAACAGGTTTCTTCTTCTGCTCTGTTCTTAGTTTTTATTAGCTTAATTAATTACTTTAAAGTCCGATTTAGGGTTATGTTAAAGCTCGAATCTTTACTAGGGTTTAAGATCTTCTGTGCTAGATTTGATTCTATTCTTCTTCTATGTGTTGGATCCTCATGTGGGAAGGATTATTTTTGACTTTTTTCTTGAAATTCTATATATATACATACTCAGATACACACTAACAATTGTGAGAATCTTTTTTTGGTATACATGTTTATATTAATTAGATTGGGTTTATTTCATAAATTTGTACTGAATCTCTAGATCTAATTTCTTCTTCAAGTACATTATACTGAAGTTTTAACAAAAAAAAAAAAAAAGAGAAAACTTGTTATATATAAATTGAGTAAAATGTTCATTCAAAAAATAAATTGAGTAAAATGGTACAAATTTATGTAGATCTGAGTGAAAGTTAGATAATAAATGAAAAGAAATAAGAAACAATCGGAGCTTTCTAATGTGGAGTTTTAGATTCAGTTTTGTAGAACTAAGATTCACTTTGTTGGGGTTTCTTTATTCACTCAATTCTGTTACATATATATAATAATAATAATAAAAAATCTTATAACTTTCTATTTTCCCTACTAACAAGTACTTCAAGATTTAGATATATTTATAGATCTGGTGTTGTAATAGGTAAAATCTTGATTTTTATGACCATAAAAGAAAGTTTTGGGAAACAAATTGGGGAGAGTAAGGACTATGAGGTCATATCTTCTGTTTTGTGATCATCCCATCCTCCATTGTTGTTAATGTCTGTGTCTCTCTTTCCCTTCACTTCTTTCTCTTACTTTCCTTTCTTATCTCTCTCTCTTTCTCTCTCATGAATTATCATATCATATATTTGATACAACCACATGTGATGGAAGTGCGAGTAAAATAAGGTGAAAACAGATTTTTGAACGTTTAAAAAATTGAACTTATGAGTGATGGAAATAATGGAAAGTACAAGTAGGACAAATGTTTATAAGGCTTTTGTCTTTGTGAATGTTAAGTTTTTGTTTATTTTGTAGTGATGGACAGAATTTCAAATATCTATGATCTAGGATTAGTTAGAAGTGGTTATAGCCAAAGAAAGGGGTCATTTTGTCCATAATTTATTGGGATTTTTTTTTACTATCTTTGAAATATTCAAAGTAGAGAAGAAATATATAAAGAACATTTTCAACTCCAACCATAAAAGATTTGAAACTCAATAAGAGTTTCAAGATTCCAAAAGTCAATTAAAGAAGGAGATAATTAAGAAAAATAAGCTATGGGGTCTCTCTTTTCTCCTTAATATTACTCTTTTTACAAGTGAAATAATCAAAGCTCATTTCGAATTACATTACTTAAACTAGAAATCTCTCCAATTCCACACGTAATTTTCGATATTTATTAGAATCCCACGTGATTTCGCCTCTCTTCCTCCAAACATAAAACATGTCAAAACTAAATGGTTTAAAAAAGTCTTTTTTTTTCTTAATCGCTTACAGTTGTCAACTCATGTCCTGAAATATGTAATGCGCATGTCCAAAAAAAGAAAAGCTAACGAAGACTTCAAAACAACCAGTCAAAATTAATCGTCATTTACCTAACATTTTTTTATATATATCCAGTGGGTACTAAACGTAATCAGATTTTCGTTTTTTGGAGTTCTTTTTAAAATTTTTGAACTTTTTATTTAGAGGTTGGTATTGAGCGCAAGATATTAGGTTTGGTCTCTGTAAGATTTGTTGTCTTTGTTACAGAATCTTTGATCACGTCATCACACAGATATTATTTATTTTATTTATCAGTTATATTTATTATTATAAAGTTTTGTTAGTTTCAGTTCTTGACTTCTGACAAGAGGGTTTATGTCATAATGAATTAATTTATAAACTATTTATAAATTCAAAAAAGAATCTCATATTACTACTTTTGACTATTTAATATTAGATTTCACATTTGGTCAATACCCAATATAATTATTGCTACCCAGAAAAAAAAAATATAATTCATATTATATGTATTTATATGTATACATACACATAGATTTGTTCCCCCAAAAAAGTGTTATATACAGATAGAGACAAATAATAAGGATATACTTAAATTTGTTTCATATTTCTAGGAACTAAAAAGATTAACGATCACTGAATCAGTAAAGTTGGTATAGATGTAGAGCATTGGAATTGCTTCAACATCTTTGGTGTAGATACTTTTATGCAATTTATCTTTCTTTGTTTAAATTATTTTTTTGTCTAGAGAGATAGAGTTAGGGCTTTTCTCATATTCTCTCTCCTTATGGGCAGAGAAGAAAGTGAGATTTTTTTTTGTATAGATCCACTAATATTAAGAGTCTTTTTTAGAAAAAGAAAATAAAATTAAGTTTTGTTCTTCTGTGATCCCGAAAATGGACGGCCACGATTCCTCCATCGAAGGTTCAGACATCATAGTCTATAATATGTCATTGTAGTTGTACGTATATACATACATGTATATATATATAAATCAATATGTATACAGAAAACTGAGAAGAAGAATAAATGGGTAGAATAGTAATTTAATTATATTCCATAAAAGGAAAGTATGGAACGTTGTGATGTTACTCGGACAAGTCATTTAGTTACATCACAATTAAATTAATCCGATGGTTAAAATTTAAAACTATCAAATGTCTGTTGGATTCACCAATGTGTAATGGGTTTTCGACACGTGTCATATGTCTGAAACCCTAGACATGTTCAGACCAATCATGTCACTCTAATTTTGCCAGCAAGACAGTTGCAGCCAATCACTGGCTCGATAAATTTAAGGTTTCAGAGGAATAAGGATTCAGGTTAAATTATAAAATGATTCTTTATTTGTTACAACTTTAAGGAATATTTTACTAACATTTTAATTGTTTTCTTATATGTACTTCTTTTTTTTTTATCTTCTTCACATCATATGTCACATTATGTCTCATTTGTTCTGACTCAAAAGAACCAATGTTTGCTTTTAAGGTTTCGTATTAAAATCACTTAACTAAGCAAGTGGGCGATTTGACCTTATAATTTTTTTTTCTTATTTTTCGAAATGCTGATTTAAGCGTATGTAAATTGTATTGGTTACTTACTTAATTTACTTATTAACTCCTTATAAATTTATTTTTTGCAGTGTAAAAGGGACAATCGAGAGGTACAAGAAGGCAATATCGGATAATTCCAACACCGGATCGGTGGCAGAAATTAATGCACAGGTAACTTAAAATTACACGTATTATTATACGTTTTTTTTTTCTTCCAAAAATTGTGTACTAATATATCAAATGTTCATACTTTCTACCTTTTTTTTTGAAGTATTACCAACAAGAATCGGCCAAATTGCGTCAACAAATAATCAGCATACAAAACTCGAACAGGTTAATATCATCTAAATGACTTAAATATTGATTAGCTAGTTTTTTGTGCTAAATATATTGATTAGTTAGTTGTTAATAGCTATTTGATATGTTGATTTTATTTGTAAAAATTAACTAGGCAATTGATGGGTGAGACGATAGGGTCAATGTCTCCCAAAGAGCTTAGGAATTTGGAAGGCAGATTAGACAGAAGTATCAACCGAATCCGATCCAAGAAGGTAATTATATATTTATAAATACTTCAAATCAATTTATTTATTTATTTATATATATATATATATGCCTTTTCGCTAAATTTACAAATTATTCTCTTTATATACATATTTTTACAGAATGAACTCTTATTCGCCGAAATTGACTACATGCAGAAGAGAGTAAGACGTATATCTAATATGATTTCCGTTGTTAATTTCTATTCATGATAATTTTGCTCATCTGTAATGAACGTTTAATTTGTGCAGGAAGTTGATTTGCATAACGATAACCAGCTTCTTCGTGCTAAGGTAATTTGTATATTACATCTATTTCTATGTATTTAATTTTCTTGGTAATTTCTCAACGATTTGTTTCAATAAATATAACATAAAAAAATGTTATATAAAAATGAATATAGATAGCTGAAAACGAGAGGAACAATCCAAGTATGAATCTGATGCCAGGAGGATCTAACTACGAGCAGATAATGCCACCGCCTCAAACGCAATCTCAACCGTTTGATTCAAGGAATTATTTCCAAGTCGCGGCATTGCAACCTAACAATCACCATTACTCATCCGCTGGTCGCCAAGACCAAACCGCTCTTCAGTTAGTGTAAGAAAACAAATCTTGCTCTGTTCAACTTTTCTAATTTTGGGCGATTTTCTATAAGTTAATTTCCTCGTTCTTATATTTCATTTGTTTTGCAGGTAGTATTGGCTGAAGGAATGAAGAATGAATAAAAACCAGAATTGGGTTGAGCAATATAAAGCTAATGCATGTTATATAAGGTGTTACATATTTATTTCATGAATGTTGTATCGATGATTGTTATAGTACTTATTTAAATTGCTTATGTTGATGTGAAATTAATATCTTAAAGACATGCTTTATTAGTCTAAAGACAACTATGTGTATAAGTGAATTATTATTAGCTCAGCTGTGGTACTTACCAATTCATGCCTTATTAATGGTTCTTGTGATTTGCTTATAGTTCAGGATTATAAGATTTTGTAATTATAATCTCCTTTAGTAGGGTCAGATGTTTAATTTCCCTCCACCCAGAAGGCCAGAACACATCAGGTTTCTCATCATCTATAACATTTTGTGATGGCTCCATGTCAGCTCTCAGAACAACAAATAGTGCTCATTTGCCAAGCCTCACTTTACCAAATTTGGAGAAAACGCAAATTTGGCTCCACCTCTCGAAATCTCAATTAATTAGTAGTTGTAGTAAGGCGACTTATATATGCAGACTCATAACGAACATGTT
The DNA here is from genome assembly GCF_000478725.1 of Eutrema salsugineum. Taxonomy (NCBI): domain Eukaryota; kingdom Viridiplantae; phylum Streptophyta; class Magnoliopsida; order Brassicales; family Brassicaceae; genus Eutrema; species Eutrema salsugineum. The sequence goes on along the minus strand of NW_006256909.1, from coordinate 9,087,385 downwards.
ATGCTCCATTGATTTGTGAACACACGTACATTGTAGACTATTTGACCATTTTTAATTTTGGTGTTTTTAAACCGCAGCTAACACTTACGTTTAAATCCTACTTCTTATTGCATGCCCAACTATTCTAAATTCTGGTTTCTAATTTATATTCAAGTCTCAAATCAAAACATGGAGTTATATACCCCAAAAAAAAATTGAGTTATAATCTAGAAAAAAAAAATACCCTACAAAGAAAAAGACTATATATAAATGAAATAGTTGGTGGAAAAAAATATCTCAAAAAGAAAAAAAAAATTGAATTGAACCGCGGGTTGAAAATTAAGAAAACAAACCGGTCTGGGAAATCGGAAGCGGTCATTACAAAAATCAAATTACATGCATAAACCAAAGTCGATATTAAGCCCTTGTGAAAAAAGAAAAAAAAAAGATATTAGGCCCCTTGTTTGTGAACAGAAATTAACTTGTCTGAGCAAATTTCTTGTCCAATTGGTTTCCAAAATTCAAATCACATGAAGAGAAAATTAAACTAACCATAGTAAAAAGTGAATAGCTTAGTTGGTTCCTGGTCAAGAACCGGACTATCATTAACCAAAGGAATAAACTTTAATTAACCAAAAAAGAAGAAGAAACCGAATCCTTTTTTTGTCAAACTGAGACTCTGTTTCTTTTACTTCAAAATTGCAGAAAAAATAAGAATCTCCGAGACTCAAGCTTCCTCTCTTATCCAAATTCTCCATTTAGTTACTTCAGTTTTTTCTTAGATCCATTTACTAGAAATATATTTGAAAATGTTAAAAAATATTAATACATTGTAAGAATAGAATCAAACATCCAAAAGAGTTTTTACATTATATAAAAAAACAGTAACTTCATGTCGTTATATATAGAACGATGATTCATTAACTCCACAACAAACAAACAGTTCTTCTTCAACGAAAAGAAAAACAACTATCAAACACTTGCAAATGATTAAAAATCTTTCACGCTCTCTGTTTGTGTGGAGGAAACTTCATGAACTAGAGCATAGCAAGCTGCTGAATATCATAAGGATGAGCATCAGAAGCAGATTCTCTCCTAAAAGATCGACTACCGATTACAATATTCGCTGCTTCTCCTGGATGAAACGCATCCCAAAACACATACTCATCTCTGTTTAGACATGGAGCTTGACCCGGTAAACATGTTATCTGTCCATTGTTCCTCCCAACTCCACAACATCCCGCATTTGTCACCCTAAAACCTGAACCATTACCAAGAATTCGATGAATCTAACAAGAACTGTTATTTTCGATTTAGGGTTTAGATTAAGAGGTGAGATTACTCTTTACCATAGCGAGCACGATTGGCTACCATGTCTTGGAAGATACCATAAGCATTGATGTAAGTGAATTTGGCGTCTGGTGTGTTTTGGTTGAAATGGTCAACCAAAGACACGAGCTTGCTATTGAAGATTCTGTTTGCAGAGTTGATCCTTTCGTCACAAGTTGTCCCGTCTCTGCTGTTCTGCGCCAGCTCATTTGGGCTGCATCCTATTGCGCCGATACCAATTAACGCAAACTTCCTTGCTCCGTTGCTATACATTATCTACTCCACACACACACATACACAAAATACAGATATCAAACGCTATTCTTGGCTCAAAGACTCATATGAAACAGAGGATTTAAGAAACAGAGGATATAGCAAGTAAATGAACGAACCCGAAGCTGCTCGGTGTAGCGGTTGATGAGGTCGTTGGCAAAGGAATCAGGGGAGTATTGATTTCCGGTGGAGTAATAGAGAGGCATAAAATAGTTATTGAGATAGTCGTTACTGCCTAAACCGATCGAGTAGATGCATTTACTTAGGTAATTAGCAGCTTCATTCTCGTCTCCTAGTATGTTCACCACTTGTGACACAGTGTTCACGTGATTAGCTACTTGCCCTGCAAATGTTATCCTAGCACCCTGAACCAAAAAAGGAAAGAGATTTATGTTTCCTAATTAAGAAACTTAAGCCTAAAATGATATGTTACATCAAACCAAAAACAGAGTATATTCTGTTTAAAGTAATAACTTACCAACTGACGACCGGTTTCTTCTCGGACTCCAGCAGCTGCAGAAGCGTAGTTTACTCCTCTCAGAATATCTTCTCCCCTTGCTTGAGCATATGGTGTAATGTAGTCATCGAAACCAAGAAGCTCAGCTTTTTTAGTTTTTCCCGCAAAAGAAAACAGAAAAGTTAGTTTTTTTTTCTCACAAAAGAACAGAAACATAACAGAAGAAGAAGGGTGTTTTGATAAGATTACTGATGACATCTACGGTGGTTTTGCCGTTGCAGAACCTTCCGGTTGGACCAAACGGGAAGTCAATACCATAAGGGAAGTAATCAGCTCTTGCTAAGGATTGAAGCTGATTGTTGTTTCCACTATCAACCAAAGAATCACCAAATATGAAGTAACACGGGGCTATTGGATCACCCATAGCCATGTTCATAGCTATAGCTAGCATCATCATTATCATTATCATCATTACACAAACTCTAGCCATCTCTCTGGAAACCGGTAAGAGAGAGAATGTGAAGAAGAGGAGAGAGAGAGAGAGAGAGAGAGATTGGTTGAAGAACGTGAAGAATGTAAATGGGTGTGTATATAATAAACGTCAGAAGAATATGGAGGGAATGACAAAAGAAAAAAAAAAGTTTTGAGCTTTTGACGGTTGCAGAAGTATTTAATGTCACGCGGTGATAATGTTTATGTGTAGATATGTAAAGTAACTGTATAGGAATGGATCTGGAGACATAACGAGTGAAGGAGAGTTAATAATACTCTGTTTCTTACAGTACTCGGACCAACTTGTATGCAATGTGATAATTCTGTTATTATAGTTTGCCAGAAAAAGTTAAGAACTTAGTCAAATCGATGGTTGCATTGTTAATGGGTTATTTAAAGAATTTGAGATTCAAAACCAAGATTGAGATGGGGACAACGACTAAGTTACTCTTTCACCTTTTCTAGCTTACTTTGCTACTGTGCAAGGGGATGAGACAATGGTTTGGTTTTGTAATAGAGGGAAAATTGTACACATATCATGAGATGGGAGGGCCACTTGCATTTTGATCATGTCTCCTGTGTCCTAAGATTCTTTCAATGGAACGGCTAAGATTGATTCTGGTTGGGTTCAAATCGAGGGTGAAGAATGATGTTGAGGTAAGGATGTATGTATTTATGGAGGTAGATGGAAGAAACATTAAATGGGAAGAGGAAGAGACACTATGTCATGACGATGATCATCATAATTGACATAATGTGGTAGTTGAAGTTCATAAATTCATTTGTCTTTGTTCATGCTTCTTGTTCTTCAGTGATAAAGTAAACAAATTATCACATTGGGACCAAATTGTGAAGCATTTGTCTACAAAGATTCAACATTTCTGTACTTAAGTAGCCACCAAAAGCATTAATAAGACGAATTTAGAATAGGGTTGGTAAAGTAATGAGGATAGAGTGGACCATTAAAAAATGATAAATGAAATTTGTTGTTATAATGTGACTTTGAGGTTTTGAAGTCAGTGGATTCATAAATTCGAAGCATGATCTTGTGGGGTTTTCTGACACAGCAAATTAGTTAAGCAAACACGCTGGATTCTTTATCAAAATAAAGAAACCTTTCAAAACATAAAATAAAGAACGTATAAAATGATCATATCTACACCAACCACATGCAAGGATTTATGAACAAAAGAAAGCATTGAGTGTCATTGAACACTGACAATTCATTTGTGTTATCAAGAAAGAGGATAACTTTATTAATGGAGATTCTTTTTACCATCTTCAAGATAATTTCACAGTTAAGAAATTACAATCAAGACTTAGAACTTTAAGGTAATATATACATATACATGTGAGTGTGTTCATGAGAATGAAATCAACCTTCTTCAGATGAATATCTTTTGACTCTAACCCTTTCACCATTGAAGTAGATGTATTTGAATTCAGAGAGGTACCTCTTGAGAATCAGTTTCCGCTTTTCTTCTTGGCCGAGTTCCCTGAAAGCCCGTGCCACTCTCCTCGCTGTATCTTCGTCTGGCCTCACCTTCAGCTCCTCCATGTCTGCAAACACCTGAAAGAGAAAATCAAAAGAAAATGAGTCTAAAAGCAAGCCATACTGCTCACAAAGTGCATAATCCTCACAAAAACTTGAGTATCGAAAGAGTAACATCCAGATCAAATATCGAGGAAAGAAAGAAAGAAAGGGAAAGACAGTTGATCTACCTCGATGACCTTATCTTGAAGGCCATGGTGAGCATACAAAGCTACCATCCTGGCGAACAAGCGTCTTGGAATGGATCGTGTATGCGTGTGCAGAATCATGTTCCATAACGATTCTGCCTCATCAGCCCTTTCTTCCATATCAAACGCCAATAAGAGGGTATCATATGTTCCCATTGTCGCGCCTTGGCCTTTGCTCAACATCCACTTAGCCAACTGAGTTTTTCACTAAACCAATCAACTCATGACACCATCCATAGCAAAATTTGCACTTGACATAATAAGTCATGTAACTTACTTGAATCACACGGTGCCATTGGCTTCTCTTCCTTAAGATTTGCAAAGCCTTAGCTGCAGCAATAATGGGGAATTCCACTTCCCAAGCTACCCATTTGTTCAAAGCTCCATAAACAGCCTCTTTTTCATTTGGGAGTCCAGAGAGCTACCAGTTGAGAGTTATAACCATCATTTGATTACTTTATTATCGTCTAATATTATTGATTCAAAAGACTCCGAAAAACATACGTTTAAACAGGGATTTTGTATTTTATCACTTACCATTCGGACAAGATTCAGAGCTTTTTGCCCGGACCCAGCAGAATCATTCTTCTTCCACAAGTGATGCTCTTTCTTCCCCACTTTCCTTATTTCCTTCCTACAATATCCACACAAAAGACTTACTAACGATTCAATCAAGACAAACAACGTTATCCATTACTCAAGAGAGATAGGTGAAATTACAAATATCAATTGCGTAATACAAACAACAAACCTCTCCACAATGGCTCCATAACTTCCGTTCACCTTCCCGGCTTGTGTCTCTGAGAACTTGAAAACAATTACACTATTAAGACATGATGTGTTTCATCTCAAGGAATCAAGTTTTAAAGCTAAAGAAAGCAATATAACTATATACGATACATTCAAGCATTACAAAACTAATAGCCATTAAAACAGAAAAACATTCACTACAAATACATTTTTACCTTTGCGCTGATGCAAAAACCAAACCTTTTCGCCTCCAAACAAGTATGAAAATCAAAGCATGCAAATTCCTGGGATTTCTGCAACTGGAGCTGAAACAACTAAACAAACAGGGTCTCAACTAAGTGTTGAGAGAGCTTAAATCAGTCCTGAAAACTGAAATGTTTGATTCGCTTTCTCAGGAGGAAATTATGTTTATCATTTTTTGGAGAAATCAACTGAACTCACAGATAATCTTTGTAACGAGAAACCCCCGAGATTTGGATAAATACAGAGCGCCATTACTGTTCTGATAGTTCCAGTAACAAAGTCTGGGTAGTGAACAACTACTGAAATTGAAATTTAATTTACATCACAAAACTGGAGTTGAAGATAAGAAAAACAAATGTTGTAATACTGTATCTGTTTGATGCAAGCGAACAGAGAAACGCATTTAGGGCTCATAGATCCCAATTTGAGTGAAGATGATGAGAAAAGAAGCGATTTAGGAATTTTTTGGTAAACCGATGAAAATTGGTATAACCAATACTAAATCGACCAATAACCGAAGCAATTTTTGGTTTAAGTTTTAACTCAGCCTGGTGCATATGTTAATGGGCCTTCAAGCAAAAGAGGGGCCTTCTTTGGATAATTTCAGCCCAAGATATACAAACGCGTTATTGATTGTTAAGCTGTAGCACTTGGTAACCGTATGGTATATATTACTTTTAAAAGGGTTTCCATGTATTATTACCTACGTGGCTACGTGTGTTTAGGTGAATAAAGTTAAGCAGATAATCAAAAATGAATTAGCACGACAGGGAAAAAATCTATTAACAAAGTTAACATCAATGTCGATGTAATTAAGAAGGTCCCATACAAATTGATATTGAACTAATCAAGAAAACGACCATCTTATCTATGTTTCCATTTCTTATCCAGTGAAATGTTTGTCTTAATATCATCTAAATTCACTTGAAATTAATCAAGTCAATGTTAGGAAAAATATATTATATGAAAAATATAGTATAATTAATGAATATTGTTACAAATTGTAGATACTCCATCTGTTTCAAATTAATATATGTTTTAAGTCTTCTACACATATTTTTTTTAAAAAAACTAAATTGATTTTGTATCATTTTTTATTAATAATTTTGTATAACTCTAAAGTCTAAACCAATAGTACTTCAATAAACTCAATTATCTTTTGAAATTTATAATTTATCATTTTTTTTTTCAAAACTGATAAAAATGCATCAAAGACTTAATTTAAAAGAATACAGTATGATAGTAAGATTATAGAAGTGTGTAATGATAATTTAACAATAGTAGAATTAGAAATTTTAATTACGATAATTTTTTTTGTTGAAAAAAATCATTACCATATTACATGCATACATCTAAAATAAGAATGTGATTTATCTTTTTGTCAAATAGTATTAAAATACATAGTTATTTTAAGTATGTAACAAGACCACAATGCAGGATACGTAAAATTAGCAAAATAATTATTTGAATTGGTTTGTATAATATAGAAGGTTTCAAAACAAGAGAGACGAAACAAGACACACTTAATTCGACAGAGTATCCAACATCGGAAATGATCGAAGGACCACTAGGAGTAGGCACCACACTTGTCTAAATATATCCGAAATTTTGGCCAAGTCATTGTCTTTGGCACGAGACTATGCATCTATCAATACCCCAATTCGTCCAATGTCCAATTCATTCGACTCTATCTGTCTACCTTTTTGTCCATTTTTCATTGTCTCTCTTCGATTGAATATGTCTTGTAGGATATGCACGAATTTTGATTTCACCGAATTGTTCCAACATTGAACTAGATCTTAATTAATGGTATGAGCAATGATGCATGCATTTACCGTGTTTGTTTTTGTGGTGAACACGTAAAACGGTAACACATCACTATGCTTACTAAAACTTGTTTTGCACAAGGCGTACATGTAAGACTTATTTCATCCGGATTTGAATGATGATTGTTTTTGTACTAGAAAAAAAAAAGCGTTATAATCATTCAAAAGTTTCGAAAACTATTACTTAAAGTTTGACAGTACTTAAAATACATTCTAAATCACCATTCAATGTTTTCGTTTTGTTTGCTTTACACTAAATGCATTTTTTTTAACACCTAAGATTATTTTATTTTATTTTAGTTTTATAGAATTTAAAAATTATAATCGAAATCAAACCAAACTAAAAGAAACAATTTCTTCAAATTTCGTTAATCCTACTGTATAATTTAAACTCAATCGAGGGTTCTACTGTGATGTCAAAAGAAAAAAACCCTACTAAGATAGGCTAAAGAATCAATCATTTTCAATAACCCTTTTTTTTTGTTATATGTACTCCTCAAGACATGTCTTGCTCGTTAATAATTGTCCCTCAATTAATAAAATCTTGCTTTTGCGACAACTTCACGGATAAAGTTGTTTGTCTAGAGATATAAATTAAAAAACATTAACGGCAAAAATTCAAATTTCATATCTCCTCAGAAATCAGAATCACTCAACCAAATAATATCCAAGGAAACATTAAAGATATAAATAGTTAGTTTCTATTTCAAGAATCTTCCGCGATATTTCACTATTGACTTTGTGATAGCAAGTTGTTAAATATTTTTTAACTAACTCAGTTTTTATTTCTTGTTATATGTTTCAAAGATCATATATCTTCATTCCGTAATATACTTAATTATTAGTTTGTATAGTATCATAAACATAGAATTAATTGTTTCCTTAAGCATCAACGTCAATATGCAATTTCTTTACAAAAAAATTAAGATCTTAAGGAAAAAGAAGACTTGTTAAGCCACATTGACATTTTCCCTTTTTCTTCTCCGAAAGCAACAAGCAACAAAATGGTAGGCCGTTAAATTAACGCCGCCACGTAATCGCGAAGGAGAACGACCACAGTTGTAGATAAAATGAACACGTGGCACCGGCACACGCGAGACGGAAGCCTGGTGACGTTAACTTTTGGCTGACGTTAAGATTGTTTTCGACACGTGCTAGCGCACGAGTGGATCGTCATGTTTTTAGATTCTGTGAGCTAACCGCGTAGCCACCAAACGCGCGGCTATTGCGTTCAGTAACGTATCATCGACTCGGCTTCGCGAATCGCAGTCATTGAAATTTCGTTGTAACTTGTAAAATGTAACAATTAAATAGTGTTAGAGATGATCCGTATTCGACCAAAAAAATAAAAGAGATGATCCGTATTCTTTCTTTTTTTTTTTTTAAACCCGATGTAAACCTAATCAAATAGTAATTTTTACAGTGCGCAAATTTCTAAACATCATTTATGAGGAACTTTGAATTAATATGAGTTATTCCAATATTTTTCCGGCAAAATGACGATGTATAAGGTAAATAAAGGCTGTGTTAGTAATCACATCCTTAATGATTGATTAGTTATTACATCGTATCCCTTGACTTCACTCAAACACCTTCACGATGACGTCATCTGATGCAACACAAGATATTACTCCTACTTACACGTATACACACAGTTATACGTATATGCATATATATTACGTGTAAAACATGAGATTCTCTTTGCGATGTTTCGGTCTATATAAATTCCATTGTTTTCTCATAGTTATGTCTTCTTTTCCTACCTCGCTTTTTCAATCAAATCATATATATCCAAAAAATTTCCCTCACTTTCTTGGCAAAACTATTTCCATATTTCAATGTCAGAAGAATTTCAAGAATCCGAGGTTATATTTTCCGATGAATATTACACGAACAACAACAACAAGAGTAGCAACAACGAGAACTACCAAAGAAAGCCGACGGCGACGGAGAAAATGTCATCTCCGGTGAGAATTCCGTCGAGAACAATTTTTCAGTGTACGGAAGAGGAGGAGGAGGAGGAGAAGAGAGAAATGACTCCGCCACATGTCATAATCGGAAAACGAAGAAGGGAGACGCAAATGGCGTTTTCCTTTTGTACCCTTAAAGGAAGAGACTTGAGACGTCACCGTAACTCCGTTCTTAGGATGACCGGTTTTTTGGAAGTTTAATATTGATCCCCAAAATAAATTGAGAACCGGTTCGGTTTAGTTTGCTATTTTTATTCGGTTTGTGTCGTCTTTACTTTGGGTGTGTATCATAAGCTTTGAAATGAACCAATGTGTTTATTTGCAACAAAAAAAAAGAACCAATGCATCTAGGATTTTTTATTTGATTTAATTTGGTGAAAGAAAAGTTTAATATTGGGTATATTTCCCCATATTTTATCAAGTAAGATGTTGGATTTCCGGTTAACTTAATAATTATTTTGTTTTGTATAAAATGATTGCTTGGTTTCTTGAGAAGAGGAAAAACCATAAGAATCAAATCTTATGTTTAAATTGAGTTATGGGTTTGTTGCTTGTGAAGTAATTGGTTTCTTGGCTTGTAGATTTTGTAGTTGGTCCACATTCATGGGATTCTGCAATTTGCTTGCTAACATGAGCCATAAAAGCTTTGTTTTGCTATTGTGAACTCAACCGAGGGTTATATACCTGGAAAGTACTTTAAGCCCATATAATTAATTAAATATTTTGTTTAAATATAACAAGTTGATTCCTTTGATCAAAAAAAAAAAAAAGAACAAGTTGATTCCTTAAAAATTAGTTGACTTTGGATAGGGTGTATGGTCCAAATATATACACATAAGTCTAATCAGCATGGATCTTATTTTATGTTTATGGAATGTTACACGTCGCGTTAAATTAGATGAAATTTGAAGTATTTGCTGACGATAAAAATTTCAGATTAATTAGACACTAGTCGATGACTCGAAGTCTATACCATATATGATTTGTATATTGAAGTCGAGCAGACTGTTCGGAACAGGGAAGGTTACGGTAATCGTTAAAATAGTTTTCTTTAATTAATTATAACTTTGTTTTGGTTAATCATTTTATAGAGACATACAAGATGGTTCACAGATAGTCATGTCAACTTTTTACCGAAATAGTCGCATTGCTGAGTTGTTTTTTTTTTCTTTACATGACCACGCTGATTTTGAATTTTTGTTTTTATATTTTGTAGAAAACATACCCAATTATATGTTTGAACAGTTCATTACAAACTTGTTACAATGAACGAGATAAAAACTTAAATCAACCGTATCTCAGTTGACCAGGCAAAAAAGATTAACCGTATTTGACAAAGTGACAAACCTCTTTAGTCTTTAGCTACGAGTTAAACCATTTTAGGAAAACCCAACTGTTTTTTCCCCTTTTCCAAAGTCTAGCTATGCTAATTTCATATTTATATTCGCTTCACACTGTCATTTGATATTATAAGAACAATATGTAATTACACATATTTATTTTCTTCAAAAGATTAACAAGATATATATATATATATATATATCCTTAAACTCAGCAAATATATGCCCATTTTATCAGAAAGCTAAAAAAACTGTTTAGGTTAACAATTTTATTTTTTATAAATATATATTTTTAATACGTGCATCTATAACCGATGTAAAAACATGATGGATAACATATAATCTATCATGATTATTAAAATTGAGAGGTAATAGTTACCTCGATTGATAACGAATACGGGAGTGTGGGATAAGATCTAAAGGATATAAACTCTATAATAAACCACTATATTTTACACATACTCGGAAATTAATTAAAGCGAAATATCCTAAACTTCCAATTAAACTAAGACAAAAAAAAAACTAATTAATTAATGCTATAGATCAGCCGTGACCACCGGCGTGGACCGATTCCGCCTCCGTCTTTTCCGAGCTTTATGACTACCACCAAACTTTAACCGTCCGGTATCCTTAAACCGGTCTCTCTCAGCTGTCACAATCACACATTCCGGCGGAGGCACGGCATATCGTACAGTGTCATAACAATAAGAATAATACATATAACGTTCCCGGAACCGTCGCATCGCGGCTCCTTGTTTAGGACTAATGGTCGAGTAATCATTGGTCGTTAGAAGTTGGTCGGAGACAGAACAATTTATGTTGATGTTGTTGTTGTCTCCGGTGACGGTGCGGATTGATGAGTCGGAGACATTACAACCATCGAGAGCAATGTCTTTGAATTCAGAGACGAAAGGTGAAAATGTGTAATCTACGGCGAACTTTCCGCCGGAAGTAGCCCAGCTTGAAGCGTCCCAAATGGTTGCATAGAGAGACATTGGTTTTTGTGGATAGTCTCCATTCATTTCTTCTTTTCTTATGATTTCTCTTATTGGTACATCGTCTACCCAAAATCTGCAATTTACAAAATTAAAACATTTTGTGATTTTATAATCAAGAGACTATTTTTTTTTTTTTTTTGTAACTAGATCAACATTTTATTCGATTCCACATTTTCTTGGCTAAAGCAAGTTTTATATATCCATGAGGTTTTTCAAATCTTAATGACCTCTTCAATTTAAACCAGGTTCGAAATAAATGCAAAGTGAGCATTATTACTAGGTTTTTACTCTCAAGCGTGTAAATGAGACCAATATGAAATCTGAGTTTGCCGTGTCCATTTTGCGTTTACTACATTGTTGTGGTAACATCCCAATTCAGGTCCAATTGGGAAAAGCCCATCAAGACCAGACCCGCTCTAACAATCCTAATTTGCCCCCATATTTAAGTGGAGAATTAAATGAAAAGGAGCCTCATTCTCATTCTTTTAACCCTAGTCACCAAAGCAAAAAGGAAGAGAGAGAGAGAGGAGCTCGCCGCCGCCGAGGAAGAGAAGGGAAGCCGCCGCCGCCGCCTGAGCTCGCCGCCGCCATCTGAGAGGAGAAGGAGTGGTCGTCAGCCTCCTCCTTCACAGAAACTCCTTGATTCCTTTGCTACCAGTTCTCCTTAAGTCAGATCTGCTTTTAGGCCAAGGTGAGGATTAGATCTAGGTTTTTTTTTATTCTTTTGTCTTCTTCTGGTGTGTGGAGTCTAGATCTGATGAGCCTAGGATGATTCCTTGTGCATCTAGCTAGATCCATGTGTGAGTCTAATGAAAAGATCTAGGATCTCATTAGAGGAAAAACCAGCATGTTTGATTGTTCACCCTGATGTGTGGTTAGTGATTGGTAGTGTAGCTAGATCAGGTGTTCATCTCGGTGATGGTGTGCCGAGGTATGGACTTGTTTGCTGGGCTATTGCTGTCTGTGTGACTATTGTGGTAGTTCAACGGTGAGCGGAAGGTACGCCGATCCTTCCGGAGCCTGTATGGCTGGAGGTGTGTCTGTGTGACTGCCTGGTAGTATGTCTGTGTGACATGGGAGATGATGTTCTAGTCTGTGTGACTAGGAGGTGTGGCCTTGTGTGATAGGCGGGTTGGAGACACCATTGCTTGCTAGTTGTATGTGCATCGCTAGGATGCCTGTGTGTGTTGCTTGTTGGATTTATTCTTGACATGTTGGTGGAAAATGAATGAGTGGGAAGGGAGCCTGGTTTGGTTCTCACTGAGTAATTTCCCCAAATTACTCACCCCTCTCTTTTAAATCCATATTGCAGGTGAGTGTGATGAATGTGAGTGTGTCGATGTCTGGGAGGAACTAGACGAGTAGCTCTAGTGTGGTGTGCCTTCAGAGATGGAGGAAGATTTTATTTGCTTTAAGATCTATTTTTCGTATTCTCTTTCAAGACATTGTTTTTCTGCTTAATTTCGGATTTATTCGAGTTATTTATTTTTATTGTAAGACTGAAATTGGTTTGATTTGGAATAAGAGTTAAGGACTATTCAGGAATTATTGGTTAGGTTAGATAATACTGCCGGTTTAGTCTGGTTTCCTTTGGAACCCAGAACCGGGGTGTTACAAGTGGTATCAGAGCCTAGGTTCGAATTAGGAATAGAGAGATGTCTAGTCTAGAGTAGTGGGATTGGGAATTAGATTTTTTTTTATAAAAAAAAAAAGTTTTCAAATATTTTCGAATTTAAAAAAAAATGAATTTTTCCGGATAAAAAAAAAAAAAATTCAAGTTCAAAGATTTTTTTAAAAATGTTTTCAAACAAAGAAAACCACCACCTAGATTAGTCTCTCTAGTTATTGTTGTTATTTTTAATTGCAGGAAAATCAGTCTTTACGGGACCAGACTGACTTATCTGTTCTCTCATGTTGTGCAATGTAGATGCCTCCGAAAGCCAAAAATGTGCGCACCAGATCCCAAGCTCGTCGTTCAGGTGGGGATGAGGAGACCACTGACACGACAGGAAGTGTGAACCGAGTTCCAATGAACCCGCAGGCTGGAAACCCTGAGGGAGATGTACCTGTTCAAGTGCCTGCAGCAGCAGCAGCGGAAGCAGCTCATGCCGCAGTCTTGGAGGAGCTGCAACGCTATCGGGAGATGTATGGCCACTTGAACCAGGGAGTGGGTGTGAATGCTCAGCAGCAGCCGCAGCATCAGCAGAATGCACCTCTGCCGCCAGTGCATAAACCGCCGCCTGTGGTTGTGACACTAGTGTTTGTTCAGCCTCAGAATGTGCCGTCGCCGGTGTTTTCTCAGCAGCAGTATGTGCCTCCACCTCCTGCGCCTGTCAATGTGTTTGGGCTGACATATTATCAGGCCATGAAGCACCTGAAGGATATGGGGATGGAAGCTTTTGGTGGGAGATCTGACCCAGTGTCTGCAGATAACTGGAGGAAGAGGTTGGAAAGGAATTTTGATGTCATGAGATGTCCGGATGGATACCGGAAGGACTTAGCCGTGCAGTATCTGAAGGAAGAGGTGCTGATATGGTGGGATGGTGTGGTGGAAGCAGCTCAGGGTCGGTATGAGTTGACTTACAATGATTTCCAGGAAGCATTTGCTAAGGAATATTTTCCACCCGAAGCCTTGGATCAGATGGAGAGTGCCTTTGAAGACCTGCGTCAGGAGAACCGTACTGTGAGGGAGTACAAGGAGGAGTTCAACAGGTTAAGGAGGTTCTCCAGGAAGCACTTCACTCCGGCAGACTTGGTCCGTCAATTCATGAAGGGCTTGAAGTTGGAATTGAGGAGCAGATGTTCTGTCAGGAGGTACCCCACATTAGTGGAGCTTGTGGAGACAGCTGCCATTCAGGAAACCAATTTGGATGAGCTGAGGAGGACCAGGCAGGGCCAAGTCCGAGCACCCCGTGCCTTGGAAGCACCAAAGAGGACCTGGGATGATATGGCAGCAGGGAGAGCCAATGGGAATGCTCTGGAGTGCCAGCGTTGTGGGAAGAGACACACCGGGTCGTGTGGATTAATTAAGTGCTATGGATGTGGAGGAGTGGGTCACCAAGGCAGGGATTGCCCAAGTGCTGCAAGGATTGGAAAGTGTTATCGCTGCGGGAGATCAGGTCATTACAAGAAGGATTGCAGGATGCCACCGCTTGTCCAGCAGGAAGGAGGAGCAGCGCCAGGAGCACCACCAGCTAAGAGGCAGGCTGTTGGACCTCGTGTCTTCGCCATTGGAGATCCTGAGGGAGGCTCACCGATCGCTGGTAAGTAAATGTTTGAGTGATTCTATATGTTGCTTGTGAATAGGAATGTAGAATGGAAATGCATAACTAGACATAAGTATGAATCATGTTTGATCGGTCTCAGTAGGGGGCACGATTGCATATACCTTGTTCGACACCGGTGCCACTCATAGCTTCGTGAGCCCGAGGTTGACCAAGTGTTGGACTTTTTCTGGGAAGTTCATTCCTAGGTCTAAGGCAGTGGAAACTGCTGGGAATGAGCAAGTAAGGACCATTGGGGTACATGAAGGTGTACCAATTCTATTGGAAGGTGCAGGATTTCCATGGAATCTAGTGGAAATGGAGTTGAACCTCTATGATGTTATCCTGGGGATGGATTGGCTGAAGCACTATGGAGTCGTCTTGAATTGTCGGAGGTCGAGAGCTTACATCCCACAGCAAGGAGAGGAGTTGATTTTCCAAGGAATGAAAACTGATGTAGGAGTGCCAATCATCTCAATGATTCACGCAGAGAATCTTATGGAGGGAGGATGTGAAGCATTCCTAGCGACAATCTCTATGGCTGAAGAGGGAGCAGACAAAGATCTTGAGGAGATACCAGTGGCAAATGAGTATGCAGATGTATTTGAGCCATTAACTGGACCACCACCAAGGAGGGAAGTGGACTTCACTATTGAAGTAGAACCAGGGACGGCCCCTGTTTCGAAGGTCCCATATCGATTGGCACCAGCAGAGATGGCTGAGCTAAAGAAGCAGTTAAAGGACTTGACGGATAAAGGATTTATTCGGCCAAGTAGCTCGCCATGGGGAGCACCAGTGTTGTTTGTAAAGAAGAAAGATGGGAGCTTTCGACTTTGCATCGACTATAGAGGATTGAATAAGGTGACCATCAAGAACAAGTATCCCTTGCCGAGAATTGATGAGCTATTGGACCAGTTAGAAGTAGCTTCATGGTTCTCCAAGATTGATTTAGCATCTGGCTACCATAAGATTCAGATAGCAGAAGAAGATATCCACAAGACAGCATTCTGAACTCGCTATGGGCATTATGATTTTGTGGTGATGCCGTTCGGATTGACGAATGCGCCTGCAGCTTTCATGAAGTTGATGAATGATGTTTTTCGGGAGCACTTGGATAAGTGTGCGATTGTTTTCATTGATGACATTTTGGTCTACTCAAGGAGTGAGAGGGATCATGAATGGCATTTAGGAATGATTCTTCAGAAGTTAAGGGATCAGCAGCTTTTTGCGAAGCTAAGCAAGTGCAGCTTCTGGCAAAGGAAGATAGGATTCCTTGGGCATGTTGTTTCAGAAGCAGGAGTGGCAGTAGATCCTGAGAAGATCACTGCAGTGACAGAATGGCCTGTGCCTAAGAGTGTTGCTGAGGTCCGCAGCTTTTTGGGTCTGGCAGGTTATTATCGCAAGTTTGTGCCGAATTTCTCTAGAATTTCGAAGCCGCTCACCAGTCTAATTGGGAAGAATGTGAAGTTTGAGTGGACAGAGAAGAGATCCCAAAGTTTTGAGGAACTGAAGAAGAGCCTCACAGAAACTCCAGTGTTGGTACTCCCGAGGACAGAAATACCTTATAATGTATACACTGATGCCTCTGGATCCGGATTAGGATGTGTGCTTATGCAGGAAGGGAAGGTCATAGCATATGCATCCAGGCAACTTCGGAAGCATGAAGTGAACTATCCAAATCATGACTTAGAGCTAGCCGCTGTAGTTTTTGCTCTTAAGATATGGCGTGCCTACTTATACGGAGAAAAAGTGCACATATTCACAGATCACAAAAGTTTGAAGCATGTGTTCACCCAGAGTGATCTGAATTTGAGGCAGAAGAGATGGATAGAGTTGTTGGCAGACTATGATCTAGAGATTTCATATCATCCGGGAAAAGCTAATCACGTAGCTGATGCCTTGAGTAGAAGGATGAGTGATGTTTCTGAGATCAAAGAAACACAGGAACTGATAGCAACGATGGCGAGGTTGAGTTTGTGTGTTGCTGAAGTGGAGGATGACGCCGCTGGATTAGAAGCATTGGACAATGCTGACTTGTTGTGGAAAATCCGGCAAGAACAGGGAAAAGATTTGGCTTTGAAGGAAATGTTTGACAAGCAAGTGGTTGGGTACCACCAGACAGATAATGGAACCTACATGTACAAGAATCGGGTTTGCGTTCCAAAGGATGATGAGCTAAGGAATGAGGTGTTGAGCCAAGCTCATCAGTCCAAATTTTCTATTCACCCTGGGAACACCAAGATGTATCGGGACCTGAAACGCTATTACCATTGGGCAGGTATGAAGCGTGACATTGCTGCTTGGATTTCTCAGTGTGCTACATGTCAGCAAGTGAAAGCAGAGCAGATGACGCCAAGTGGACTACTCCAAAACTTGCCATTACCAGAATGGAAATGGGACATGGTGACAATGGATTTTGTGACAGGGCTGCCAAGGACACTAAGTAAGAAGAATGCGATTTGGGTAATCGTAGACCGCCTTACTAAATCAGCTTACTTTGTGCCAATCAGAAAGACAGATGGGGCCGAGCAGTTGGCGCAAAAGTATATTGATGTGATTGTGAGGTTGCATGGAGTTCCAGTGAGCATTGTGTCCGATCGAGATCCGAAGTTCACAGCTAGTTTTTGGCAAGCATTTCAGAAGGCATTGGGAACAAAGGTTCATTTGAGCACAGCCTATCATCCTCAAACGGACGGCCAATCGGAAAGGACGATTAGGACCTTGGAGGACCTGCTAAGGGCTTGTGTCCTGGATTGGGAAGGAAGCTGGGAAAAGCATCTTCCTTTAGCAGAGTTTGCTTACAACAACAGTTATCATGCCAGTATTGGAATGGCTCCGTACGAAGCTCTTTATGGGAGACCTTGTCGTACACCTCTCTCTTGGACAGAAGTAGAAGAGATGAGAGAGTTAGAACCAGAATTGCTGAGGGAAGCATCTGAGCAAGTGGAAATGCTTAAGATCAGGCTGAAGGAAGCCCATGATCGACAGAAAAGTTATGCTGATCAGCGAAGGCAGGAATTATCTTTTGAGGTTGGTGATATGGTCTATTTGAAGTTGAGAACCTTTAGAGGGAATGATGAGCATAGGAAATTGAAGAAGCTTAAGCCAAGGTACATGGAACCGTACCCTATTGTCGAAAGAGTTGGAGAAGTGGCTTACCGCTTAGAGCTGCCCAAGGAGTTAGCTGAGTTCCATGATGTGTTTCATATTTCACTTCTGAGGAAAGTTGTGAGGGAGCCAGAGCTCATTTTGCCTCAGCCGCCATTAGATGTGAGGAAGAATTTCTCAGCAGCATATCAGCCAGTGGCAGTGTTGGAATTTCAGGAAATGGAGGTCAATGGTAAGAGGAAGCCGTCGGTTAAGTTGTGGAGAGATGGCATCCACGAGAACCTGGGAGTTGGAATAGGAAATG
>NW_006256909.1:9020055-9069213 GCF_000478725.1 Eutrema salsugineum | reverse complement strand
GCCCATCAAGACCAGGCCCGCTCCAGCAACCCTAATTTGCCCCCATATTTAAGTGGAGAATTAAATGAGAAGGAGCCTCATTCTTATTCTTTTAACCCTAGTCACCAAAGCAAAAAGGAAGAGAGAGAGAGAGAGGAGCTCGCCGCCGCCGAGGAAGAGAAGGGAAGCCGCCGCCGCCGCCTGAGCTCGCCGCCGCCGCCGTCTGAGAGGAGAAGGAGTGGTCGTCAGCCTCCTCCTTCACAGAAACTCCTTGATTCCTTTGCTACCAGTTCTCCTTAAGTCAGATCTGCTTTTAGACCAAGGTGAGGATTAGATCTAGGTTTTCTTTTTATTCTTTTGTCTTCTTCTGGTGTGTGGAGTCTAGATCTGATGAGCCTAGGATGATTCCTTGTGCATCTAGCTAAATCCATGTGTGAGTCTAATGAAAAGATCTAGGATCTCATTAGAGGAAAAACCAGCATGTTTGATTGTTCACCCTGATGTGTGGTTAGTGATTGGTAGTGTAGCTAGATCAGGTGTTCATCTCGGTGATGGTGTGCCGAGGTATGGACTTGTTTGCTGGGCTATTGCTGTCTGTGTGACTATTGTGGTAGTTCAACGGTGAGCGGAAGGTACGCCGATCCTTTCGGAGCCTGTATGGCTGGAGGTGTGTCTGTGTGAGTGCCTGGTAGTATGTCTGTGTGACATGGGAGATGATGTTCTAGTCTGTGTGACTAGGAGGTGTGGCCTTGTGTGATAGGCGGGTTGGAGACACCATTGCTTGCTAGTTGCATGTGCATCGCTAGGATGCTTGTGTGTGTTGCTTGTTGGATTTATTCTTGACATGTTGGTGGAAAATGAATGAGTGGGAAGGGAGCCTGGTTTGGTTCTCACTGAGTAATTTCTCCAAATTACTCACCCTTCTCTTTTAAATCCATATTGCAGGTGAGTGTGATGAATGTGAGTGTGTCGATGTCTGGGAGGAACAAGACGAGTAGCTCTAGTGTGGTGTGCCTTCAGAGATGGAGGAAGATTTTATTTGCTTTAAGATCTATTTTTCGTATTCCCTTTTAAGACATTGTTTCTCTGCTTAATTTCGGATTTATTCGAGTTATTTATTTTTATTGTAAGACTGAAATTGATTTGATTTGGAATAAGAGTTAAAGACTATTCAGGAATTATTGATTAGGTTAGATAATATTACCGGTTTAGTCTGGTTTCCTTTGAAACCCGAGGTGTTACAGTTGTCTACACAACAAACACTATTTACACAACAACCCCTTACTTTACTATATCAAACAGTACATTTCATGCAACTTATGAAAACTACATACACCAATTTTATAGATCACCTAACCAAAGCTTGAAACAATACCGTTTTACCATCGAAATCTTGATAAAACCACTGTCTAACAACCTTATAATAAAAGACAATGATCCTAAGTGAAGTTAAACCTGTTGACAAAAAAGAAAAAAAAGATCAAGTGAGAAAGAGGAAACTAACATTATTTTGGTTGGATTCCAAAGGATGCTATAACGGTGAAACTCCTTGGAAGGATCAAACCAAAGACTGTAGCGTTCTTCACGACCGCGGTTTGTGCTACCGTTTCCATACATATTCGTCTGAAACCGCCACGGTTTTCCTTCAACGTTCCCTAAAAACTCAATGTCTAATTCATCATGGTTCTTCACAAACACATCTCCGTTTGATGTCTGTATTATAATATCATTTGTTACATTCAATCACTATATTCCATTATTTTAGTATATATATAAACTCTTTGATAAAGAAAATTAGTGACCTACATAGAAGGCGACGCAAATACCAGCCGTGTAAGCTCCCGGCAACTTTATCAACGAACTGAAAAATCCATGTTGATACATGCTTGATGAGATGAATCCTGACCCTAATCAAATTTCAATTTCAAAAATAATATCGCATCAAACATTTATATAACTAAAAGACTTTGATTAGTTACACTACAGTCTACAAGTTAGTAGAACCGCAGAAAATGACATAATTTAGGGAATTGAAAAAGAAACTTAACCAAATTGAAAATCGGTGGAAGGACTACGAACTTTCATCTACTTTATTCTTAAGCTACATATATACTGAAACATGATCAATATAGATAAGATTTTGCAAAGTTTCATGTCTGGTGAAAGACGATATAATCACATATCTAATAATCCTGTTACCAACCCTATCCATTTTTTTTTTTTTTTTTTTGTCAAAGGCCCTATCCATTTTTCATGTTCATGCAATTCACAAAATGTTAAAAATACAAACTATCATCATCATCATCATCATAAACCTAAAAATTTCAGACTTTTCTACGTGAAATTAAGGAAGTTATTGGAAGTTTTCGTATTGATTATGTACAAATCATATATATCGAAAGATAAGAAATTAAATTACCGGTGTATTTGTCGAGGAGTAATCGGACGCTACGATCATCAGGTGATCGGATGAGGTTACCTTCACCGAATAAATGAGAAAGACCTTCATCAAAGAATATCGGATTTATGTTCTCTAATCCCAAAACACATCTCCATGACACCATCATGATCATCACCATCATCATCACCCTTAATCGATCGATCCATAACAAGTATACTGAATCTCTCATTGTTTTTGTTTTGTTTTGTTTCTCTGTGCAAATCCGATAAAGAGATCGATGACTAGTTTATAATTTTCTCTTTCTTTGTCTGATGTAAGATCTTTGTTATTGTTTTCTCTTTCTCTTTCTCTTGTGATGCGTCAAAGTGGGAAAAGAAGACCATGGAATTGTCTAAGTTTTGCTTCTATCATTCTTGGAAATTTGAAAAAAGGCCATTTGTTTTCTTAGTTATCTACCGAACTGCCATCGATTTATCGATAATTATTTACACCATGCATGAATTATTTTCTTATAAAACAATTATACACATATAGTTTACCTTTCACGTGTCAAATTGATTAGATATTTTTATTTGGTTGATTAGATATCTATATAAAAAAAGCCGACAAAGCAATTTTTTTTTAAAAAAAAATTATTTGACATAATATTTAATTTTATATAGTAGTTAATTTCAGTAAAGGTCACTTTGTTTTTTTTTTCTTTTTGTCAACATGTCACTTTTGTTATATGTAGTACTACTAGCTAGATTCACATTTAAATTTTATTTAAGACCTTCTTTTTCAGAAATATTATCAGAATGGAGATAAAAACAATAAAAACCTAAAAAGGAATGAAATCTTAATAAAATTTTGATCGTATTTCAGAAACAGTTAATTAAAAAAATTTATCGCCTAAGAGTGGAGTGGAAAAAATCATTGATTATACTGGATACTATCAGTCTTTTACCTCAATATTTATCTTTTCAAAAGCATCAAAGATGTTTTCCAGAATCTATACTTACATTTATAATATTGTTATTTGCTCAAACTATTTTTCTTTTTTAAACTATGTTTTGGAGTAAAAAGATATTGGAGAGTTATTTGGAAAAATTACACTAAAAAAAAAAAAAAGAAAACTGGAAAGGAGTTGAATTAATAGCCATAAAATAATGTGTAGTATTTACACTTATCCTCTAATTACTCACCCGCACGAGGAGAAATATGATAGTATTGATGTTTTTGTTGTGTTATACATATAGACTCATACCATTTTCTATTACTAATTTATTGTATTATATATAGGCTCATATTTATTAGTTTTTGGTGTTTGACAATTCTATGTGGATAATTAGGGGTTAGTTTCTTCTATTGTTGTTTTTTTTATTAGTAATTGATTATCTGTACATCCAGTTCTTCAACAACCCTTATCATTTTGTAATATTGGTCACTAGCTAGTACTACATAATAGATAATTTCGATGATTATATGTTCATGTATGTTACTTTTTTCAATACTATTTTATTGTGTTATATATGTGTACTATTTCTATATATAGAACGAACCATACTTTGTTCAAATTTACTTTGTTTAATTTTGCCAACTAAAAATTAAAATTAATAAAATAGAATATAACATGAAACAAATCAAAAACCAAATGAAATCCAAACCACCCGCAAAAAAGAGTAAAACCATCTCTAGAAAATCGACCAATGGACTAATTTCACCCATTTCCTTTTACCTTTATTTTTCCTTTTTACTCTATGCGTGTTTGCTGACGTGGCGATATCAAAACTCACAACCCAGTTGCTTGGACTTCACGAAGCTAAGTAGTATATATACAAGCACAGTCCCCAAACTAAACAAAAATTCTGCGAACTTAACAAACACAGAGATCGAGAGAAGACGATACTAAAGAAAGATGAGTCAGGAAGAGAATAGGTGATGATTTCATTCTTCCTTTGTCTCTATTGATCGATCTAGCTAGGGTTTATACAAAATAATTAGGGTTTTTGAAGTTCCGCTTCTTGGATTCTCCTGTATCTATGGATTTTCGTCCCTGTAGTTGCCGCTACAATGCTGAATATTAGGGTTTTTTTTATCATCCATTAATAACACTTTATTCGATCCATATAAAAACGAAAACTTTTGAGGTTTGAATCTTTTACCGTGTCTCTTCTACTTATGCGCAGGATGCAAACGTTAAGTTCTTCTAGCAACGAATTGGTGAACGATTTTGAAGAAGTTCTCAAGGATTGTGAAGAGAAAAAACCAAAACTCCCAAGGAGAAGATTAAATAAGAAGCGGATTTCTGTTCCTGAATTAGTACATGAAGAAGACGAAGAAAATCTTGATGATTTTGTTGAACCAACAACGGCTGTTTCTAACGATAAAGTAGGGAAGAAGAGACAGAGGAAGGAAAAAGATGAGTCTGGTCTTGAAAGGACGAAGAACAAGAAGAAGAAGAAGAAGAAGCAAGATTCTGTTCGTGATGATCTGGAAAACTCCTTAGAGATTAACGAGATGTGGGATTCAATTACGAACAACAACAACAACAACAACAGCTCCAAGGTTTGTTTT
This sequence comes from Eutrema salsugineum, assembly GCF_000478725.1. NCBI lineage: Eukaryota > Viridiplantae > Streptophyta > Magnoliopsida > Brassicales > Brassicaceae > Eutrema > Eutrema salsugineum. The sequence goes on along the minus strand of NW_006256909.1, from coordinate 9,064,277 downwards.
GTCGTCTGAATTTATCTGGTTCATTGTTCTGTTTTCTTAGGCTCATAAGCTTTGAATTTTCTCTGTACAAAAACAGGATGGTGATAGTGTCGCAGCAAACCGTTCTAAGAAAAACGAGGTTGATGATGAGATAGAGAAACTGTTCAAGTCGATGAAAAAGAAGAGCAAGGCGGAGAAAAACAATGCTGAGATTGCGATGCAAGTAGAGCAAGTGATGGCAAATCTTGAACTCGCTGTAGAAGACGATGTTGAGCTGAACAAAGAAGGAAAACCCGCCATTAATAAGCTCATGAAGTTACCTCTTCTCACTGAAGCTCTCTCAAAGTAAACAAGATTCATCATAACTCTTTAATTTCTAAGTGATTTTAAAGCTCTCTCTATCTCTCTATCTGTCTCCTTGTGTGATCATCTCTGTCTTTTGTTTGAACAGAAAACCTCTTCAAGCTGAGTTCTTAGACCATGGAGTACTTAACCTTCTCAAGAATTGGCTCGAGCCGCTTCCTGATGGTAGCTTACCGAATATAAACATCCGCACTGCTGTTTTGAAGATTCTCAACGATTTACGTATAGTAGATGTAGATCAACAACATTGTAGAAGAGAACAGTTGATCAAGAGCGGTCTCGGGAAGGTCATAATGTTCTTATCAAAATCAGATGAAGAAACTACATTTAATAGGAGACTCGCTCATGACCTAGTCAACAAATGGGTATATATTATAAATATGAACCCCAAATCCTATTTCTGTTAAAAACCAATTCGTTTCTGTCATTAATTACTCACCTCTGTTCTGGATGTTATCTCCAACATTTGCAGGGCCGTATCATTTACGATAAGAGCACAAGATATAAGGACATGTATAGCCAGGAGGAACGTGAAGAGCATCAGCAAATGCTTTTAAGAAGACAGAACAAGACGGCTCCTAAGGTGTATGAAACAAAAGCTCGAGACTTTGATATAGATGTCGACTTTTCTGAGTAAGTTTCTCTTTATGTTTATACTATCATTCTAAGAAAACAGTTTTGGTTTTAGTAGAATCTTTTGGAAAAACAAATGCAGGGAACCAAAATCCAAGCTAGCACGTAGTAAAGAAGTAGGAAGAGCAAGAGTACCAACAGCAATATCAATGGACTTTTCGATCCGTCCTAAGCCGAAATTCGACAAAGATCTTGAAGCTCGTGCTAGGATGCAAATGGACAATAAAAGCATCCATGAAAAAGTAAGTACTGTCCTGCTTTAAGAACAGATAAAGATCATCATCATGGTGGTTCTCTGAGTTAGTTAGTATCCATTGGCTATATTGCATTTGAAAAACTAAGAGAAAAATATGTTACCTTGTGACAGATAATGTCCAAACTGAAGAGGCAAAAGGTGATCAGGAAGAAAAGCCTCCTTTCAACAAAGCTTAGTGCAGATGGTCGCACTATGCTAAAGTATTTGTAGATATTTTGGACACACCAAACTTGTAAAATCCATGGCGAATTTCCACATGCATTGTGTCTAGTGATTAATTAAGTTATATAAAGAGATTACTCTCATTCTATAGAACTCAAAAGTGTGATTATAGAGAATGAATATTATTAATACAAGAAAAGTTGTTTATCCATAATTTTTCCTCCCTTTTTGGTTCATAAGATATTTCCAACTTCCAAAACGTTTTTACAGAGTAGCATTAGACAGAGAACTTAACGCCTTCATCATCTGCTGATGTTCCTTTAAACAATGCAAGCTTGCCCTTGTTCTCGAGCAGCTTCAATGCCCTCATTAGAATAGTCCGATCAATCCCTTGAAGTTCTGAAACAGCAAAAGTGTACATTTGCATGAAATAAGTTCTGAAACAGATAAAATAGAATCAAGGTTTTGTACCTGTTCCATGTGATTCTGTCCCTGAACGTATTTCTTCAACAGTCATAACACTGTCCTCTAGTCCATTCTCTCTCACCTGATAGATAGAATATGATGCAAGAAATCGATTAGAGAAGGGTGCGTAAAACCAAAACCGATATTTAAAAATTTTCTTTGTGACTCACAAAGTGAAGAATAATGTCTGCCCAATCTTGAATCCGGTGCCACAAAATCAGACATTTCCTATGCCCTTTATCTAACCACTCCGCACGCCCTGTGAATAGATAAAGAAGGACACATTGTGTAAACATCAAACGCAACCATGAGGTTAAAGAACCTCACTCTATCACCAGAACATGAATTCACAGAACCAACAACAAAAACACGGAAAAAGTAGCCGCTTGATTGCCTCGAAATCTAACCTTCTCCAACAATGGCTGAGAGGAACGTTTCCCTTGCTTCATGGCTTAGAGTTCCTACGAATCAAATAAGACTAACGCTTTTAAGCACTTGAAAACATAGAAAGCCGCAAGATTAACGCTACAGCCTAAAGACGAAAGAACAAATCTAAAGTTACAACAGCTATCCTTGTTAAGATCTTAACCAGTAATCAGGTGAAAAGGCATTAATGGATCATACTATCAATAGCAGAGTTTGAGAAGAGAGGGAAATCTTCTTCAACGCCAATCAAGAAAACCTTTTGGGTTTTGCAGTAATCCAAAATAAGCTCTTTCCAGAGCTGTATTTGCTTCTCACGAGTGTCCCTCACAGGCTGCAAACTGAAATAAAGAGACTTTTCTTCAATCCATAATCTTCAACACACAGAAAGGGAGACAAAAATAAAAGAAACTGGAAGAAGAGATTGGATACGTGAAGTATGGAGGATAATTGAAGAATTGAGGAAGCTTGAAATCAGCCAATTTCTGCATCTTTGGTCCTCAAAATCTATTCACAAAATCAGCAACCATATAAATATTGACCCCAAAATGGGTTCACCCTACTCAAAATACGAATCTGAAGAAATATCTAGAAATTGATCATATATTTAATGAAAGATAAAATGGAATCACCAAAACCCAAACACTACAAATCTAAAAACCCAGAAACAACAATCAAAACCTATTGAATTTTATGTTTTTGTTGTAGAAGACATCAAATCTGGGTTATGTCAATTCAATAATACATAACAGCAACCGATGATGCCCTCAAATCTATTCCCAAAAGACAAAACCATGGAGAGCGAAGCTTACGAGCTAAGATGCAGACCGATGATGATAACTGAGTTTTAATATCTGTTTTTCTCAAAAACAGATTCTAAAATTTGATTGAAACGATGATGATAATTAAACTTAAATATATGTTTTGACGATTTTAGCCTCAAGCTTTTAAAAAGTTTGACAATTTGGACTCCACATCTAAAACTGAGATTTTGACAACACGACGACTAATTTTTCGTTTCTACTGTTGAATACATATTCTGATGAGTGCATAATACAATACTAATCGCTATTTTGAAACATCAAAAGATAAAAATTTGATGAATACTGCAAGTCGAGCTGCTTAAATCATGAAACCAACTTCGATTTAATGGGTCACATGAAATGAAAGCATGGAGCAGATGATCATGTGTTTGCTAAGAACAACATTTAAAAAGTAAATGTAAAAAGTAAATGCAACTCCTAAAAACTGAAAACATAAGGGAAAGAACTTGCATTGAATATCCAGAAAATGTTACAATCTGTAGCTCAAAAGGAAAAAGAAGAAACAAGAGTTTTAAGCTGCAACAAGATCTGGTGTCTCGGCCTCAACGGATAACAAAGTGGTGTGAACCTTATCGACCCAGCTGTCTAGCTGATCCCTCAATGACTTGATCTGCGGAATCCCAAGCACCCTCGGCTGCGCCCATGAGACATGTACCGTTCCATCCACCTGATCTAGTATACCCTCTATCAAGTGCACCTGCATCAACAGAGACAAAATCATCATATCATATTTATCCACAGCAATCAAAATTTTCCAGGAAAGTCTTGTATCTTGCCAAATCTTCTTTTAGATTTCATGTGCTGATAGAATGGGACAGAGAGTGGAAACATAAGGTACTCACGGATAAGCTCTTCATGAGAAGGTGCTCAACATCTTCGATTGAAAGTTTAGTTCGCTCAGCAATGACACTCAAAGGTATGGTCCTGTCTTCAGCTGGTCGGCTGTGACAGATGGTTATAAGAAAAAATGTAAGCTTTTTTTTCTTTTTCTTTTTCTTTTCTATCTGAATGTGTTTGTAAGATGTTGCTTAGAGAGACAATAATATACCTGAAAATGATCTCAATAAGGCAGAGAATGTTGATCTTCTCTAACAGTTTCTTCTCATTCTCAACCAGTGCTGGTTGAGCGCTCAAGGCTGCGTTGTGCACACGGCAGAGTTCCTGGTACTGGACTAAATCACCGTGGTTGAATGCCTGGAGAATGTGGTAAAGCCATTCCACATTTGTTCCAAGCAGACTCTTCAACTACCATAAGAGAAACGTAATGAATCAGTATGGTTAGCCTCAAGAAAAGATAAAGAAAAAGGAAACTTCTTTAAACTACTGGTTATTTTGGAGGGCGAAGGCAAACTTACAATTGGATGGGCTAACAGTTCCCCAAAGTTGTAGATGTTATCTCCGAGTAGGGCTGACAGGGACAGATCAAACGCCAAGTCCTGGATGGACACAAAAGTATCCGATATTAGCACTTCGATTGGTGAATACAAAGTAAGTTCCAGAAATAAAGCATTTCTGCATTGTAATCTTCCTTCCATAACTAACAAATAACTTATCCGACTTTGCTAAAAGGCCAGGTAAGAGAAAGTCAAGATTTAGCAAGCAACAGGGACATACCAGCTTAAACGATTCCGAGAGTGACTCCACAGACGTGTAAGCGAGGTAAAGAAGAGCATTTTTGTAGAAATCAGAAAATTCTTGACGAAATTTATGGTACTGAGAAGACACCCAATAGAAATTGGCATAGACTGATGGATCAATGTCGGTCATACTATCAAGAGAGCTTTTTCCATCGTCCAATATCTTCTTGCACTCCTTCTGGTCACCTTGCTCAAGCTTGAACAAAGCTATCTGTGTTTCTATATAGCTAATTGGCTCATTTATCCTTGACTCTTTAGTAGCTCTAAGCTTTTCAATCACTCCTTCAAGATAACCAACCGCAGCTTCTTTCTCAGGGTACTGTCGGGAGACGACAACCGCGAAATGCGCAAGCTTCAGAAGATTGATCTTCGTCTCAAAGTCAGTGATGAAATTGTTGTAAAACTGTATTAAAGCATCTCCAGCCTGAAATGATTACGAACATAACAAATAGGACGTTATCAAAACCATAAACCCATTTCCAAATCATGGGTTTTTAGTAGACAAACTAAGAGCCAAACCAGAACATACAACACAAAAGTTCCTTAAACCTCGTAAGTCGGTTTTTAGATATCTCTGCGCTCAACTTATTCAAGCTTTAATCGCAGGAGTGCGATAATTCACTGAAAAAGCTTTGTTTTGGTGAATCTGAGAAGCACCCAGCTCATAAAATCCAACGACGGAACGAATACTTTAGATCTCTATAAACCCAAGTGTAACATGACGACTCCTACGGTCCTATAAACTTACTCGAGAACTAAGAACCCTAATTTCCCAGAACGATGAAAATTCAAGTAGATTATGGAACGCAATTGACCTGAAAGACAGAGAGAGCAATGAACTGCTCGAGCTTGAGGGTGAGCTGGTGCCAGAGCTTCTTCTGGTACAGATCTGCGAGCGAATTGTACCACTCGCCAAGCTCTGGATGCGCATTTTTCTGCGATTCAAGGTACTGTAAAGCAGCCATGGCGATTTCACTTCTCGGAAGAAGAAAAAGCCTCGATCTTGTATCGGTTTGGGAGTAGAAATTTCCGGAAAACCCCTGCCTTTTAGTAAACTATTTTTCTTGTGCTCAAAGACAAGTATCAGGCGATAATTGCAAAACTAACGATTGAAAGGACTTTTATGTAAATAAAAATACTAATGCTAATTTACAATTTAGGGCTCAGAACGAATTCTTGTTTCCTTGGCGGGTTGGATTACAAAACACATCTACTGCTTATTAATCAGATCAAAGAGCACACAAAAAAAAAAATCTTTCTGCTTAGTTTCTTTTAAAGTTACAAAACCAATAAAGAATGGAATTGAATGCTATATTAGTGACATCCTCTGTTTGTTATTATTACCAAAAAAATGAAGAAATCATTTGGAAGAATCATCATAGTCTTGAAGAAACACAGTTTGTCAGAATTCTCTTTAGTTCCTTTCTCAATATCTTCCCAGTTGGAGATTTTGGTATAGAGCTAACCATCACCACTTTCCTCACCTTCCTGTACGGCGCAACCTAGCAACCGAAAAATATTCCCTTGATCATTAAATCATTCTGCAAATGTTTAAAACATATTCTGTTTTTGAAATGGGAAAGCCTTTTTGAATTAGTGGAGCCTAACCTGAGCAGCTACATAGCTTATTACATCTTGTTCTGAAAGTGTTGTTTCTTGTCTCCGGACAACGAATGCTACCGGAATCTCTCCACATTCTTCATCTGGGGCACTGAAATGGAAAGCCTTTTCTTATACTTCAATTCACAAATTTGGATACCGTTTTTAGCAGAGAATACCAAACTGTGTCCCATTGTCCAAAACCAGATTTGCAGATCAAGATTTGCTTTTTAAAACTTACGCTGTTACTGCAGCGTCAATAATCAAGGGATGTGAAACAAGAACAGCCTCCAAATCTGCTGGTGCAATCTGCAAAAACCATAATTGCATTTCCTATTCAATAGTTGGATGGAAGAAAGGTAAAATTGTAGAAGGTTTTGGTTGTGAGAAAACTGTATTTTTTTTTTCTTTGGGTACCTGAAACCCTTTGTACTTTATAATCTCCTTAATACGGTCAACAATAAACAAGTAACCATCTTCATCAAAATAAGCAATATCACCGGTACGTAGCCAACTATCTTCAGAAATTGTCATCTGAGTTGCTTCTGGGTTATTCAAGTATCCTGATAGACAAATGAACGGTATTTAGATTCTTTCCTGAGTAAATTCAAAACTGTTTGATGAAAACAAGTAACACACAAGATAATAAGCCCAATCTATCAACACAGTCACCAAATAAGCCACACGAAAGTTGGAAGATCCGATCTATACTTGCATTTATGAGGATGCAAGTGTTTCTCAGTAATTTGAACCATTGACGAAAAAGTAGTAGTAGAGGAAGAATCTATCTACCTTTCATGACTCCAGGACCTTGTATCCAGAGCTCTCCTCGGTTTCCTGGTGGAAGGAAAGAACCAGAGCTCCAATCTACTACCTTGGCTTGCATATTTGGAGCAAGTAGTCCCACCGAAGAGTACTTCCGAAGCTTTTGAGAGTTAAAGCCTCGTGTTCCAACTGCTGTTGATTCAGTCATGCCATATCCCTGCAACAACAACAACAAAAAATGATTCCATTTATAGACACTTCTAGCTATAATAGAAAACCGCTCATAAAATGACTTCCAACAATATAACACGGAGACCTGAATCAAGTCGACATGAGGCAGAGTCCCAAGGAAATCTTCAATGAACTTCCTGCTTAAAGGAGCTGCTCCACAAGAAACCTGTTTCAAGCTTTTAAACACTTCGCCACAAACTCCTTTGGCCTTCTTTGTCAATGCCATCAACATTGGAGGGACAACCGGGAAATGAGTGATCTTAAACCTTTCGATTACGTTAATAACATCAGAAGCATCGAACCTCCTCATAACAACAATGGTTGATCCAAGAGACAACAGTCCCAGTACAAAGAGTGATAACCCGTAGATATGGCACAACGGCAAAGCTGCAAGATAAACATTACTCGAGCCTGGATATTCGTATTGCGAAGCTTCAAATCTCACAAAAAGCTCCATTGTTGCTATCAAATTCCTATGAGTTAACAAAACTCCTTTACTAGCTCCTGTTGTCCCCGAGGAATACATAATCGCAGCTACATCGTCCTGATTAATCAACGGTTTTGGTACAAATCCGAAATCTCTTTTGATAATCGCGTAAAACTTGGGGTTTTCGATTCGAAACGAATCAAAATCGTAACTTTCAGGTACCCTAATCACCACGATCCCCAACGAACTCAATTTCTCGAAGTTTTCATGCGAAGTAAACGCTAAACCAACATTACACTCACTTACTTGCTTCTTGATCTCTCCCAAACTACTCGAAGGATTCACGGTGGTAACAATGGCGCCAAGCGAAATCAACGAGAGGAAAATCACCGGAAAGTAGACGGAATTAGGCAGAACGAGCGAAACGACGTCGCCTTGGCGAACACCCAAATCGTGATAAATACCGGCCGCCATTGATTTGACCATAACCCGAAGCTCAGTGTAAGATATCGAAAACCCGGTTGAGGAATCGACGAAGGCGGCAGAAGCAGCATCGTCGCCGTCGTGTATGTGAGAGAAAAGAGCGGAGACGGCGTCGAGATTTGGGTCGACGGGGAGGTGTAAGGAGGGGAATTTGCTGGTGTACATTCCGGTCTCAGGAGAGAACCAGAGAGGAGGGTTTTGGAGAGACGTTGGGGTTTTAGAATTTGAGGATATGTGAAGATGAGTCGCCGCCATTAGAGAGAGAGAGAAGCTGCAAAGATCAATCTTTAGTAAGATTTGTTCTGATCGGGAAATGGAGGAACGACGGAATCGCCGACTAATTTTTTATTTCATTTTTATCTGATCGAAAAAGTATAGTGTAATTACTATATTTTGATCGGCGCCAAATTTGGGATTAGAAAGTCCGGTAGATTAGTCAACCAAAACGTTATTTAATGAAAAAAATTTGATGTTCAAAAAAAAAAAATCAAAATCTTTAATTTTTGAGAAATTTAGAGTGATCTAACGTATTTTTTTTTTTTAACTTCTACTTTATTATTATTATAATATGGAAGATGTTACATAGTCAGAGTGAATTAGATGTGAAATTGATGGAGGTACATAGAAATGACTATAATAACTATTATTGTTAGGGATACTCTGCTTAGCAAGAAGATCTGCTGGCTCATTATTTATTCGGTTCACCCATTCAAATCGGATACCTTTGAATTTATGCTCCCAATATCTCACTTCACGAAGCCAGTTGAAAGTGATCTAACGTATTTTATAAGTTGTAATTGTCTCTATTCTTTTTTGTTAATAAATTACGATTTACTCGGCAGAAGTTATCAATTATTTACAGAATTTATCAATGATTTAATTATTTTTGATTTTTTAGACAACTTTGAATTTCTATATAAATAAATATTGATGACCAAAAAAAAACTTTTAAGTAATAAATAAGTGTAAGAAGATCACGTGACGCGCTGACACGTGGTAGTCTATGAGGAATAGCAAAACAGAAAAAGTAAACAAGTCTCCATTCAACACTCACTTGATTTCTTACCTTTTTCAGTAATTTTCCTCCATTTGGAGATTTTTTGGATCCCTTTTACCTTCTCCGATGTTATCGCCGGCAAAATGTGAGTCAAAAGAGGCAGCCACAGCTCAATCAGATCTCCATTCTTCTTCTAGATCCGAACCGGAATGCCTCTCTCTCGTCCTCTGGGTGCCTAATCCTGAAGCTTCCGAAGAAGCTGCTCAGTCGTCTAGTAGAGCCACGAAGCTCTCCGACGGAGAAATGAGTACAAGGAGATCCACGAGGCTCAATCTCTATTCGCCTAAAGAGATTGGAGAAGGAGAAGGTAGAATTTCGCAGAGACAGTCCTCCTCCCGTGGTAAATCGCCGCTGCTGATGCTGACGAACAGTTGTCAGGTTCGGAGGTCGCCGAGATTTACGCCGGTGGATGGAGTAATCGAAAATGTAGGCTCGGTTCCGGTGACCGGAAAGTTTGGGTCGAGGAAGAAAAAGAGTAGTAGTGCTCTCGTTAAGGTTAGTCGCCAATTCTTGTTTCAATTGTTTTATTCTTGTTAGTAGATAATGCAGCTTACTTAGTGGCTGTAGCGTATAATCTTCTTGTTAATTCTCTGTTTTTGTTTGTGGATTGATGCAGAAAGAGAGCTTAGATTCTGAGGTATTGACATTCAAGTAAGTAAAACGCTTCATGGCATTTGATATTTGATAGAGATAGTTGACTAGATTTAGCTTTTTTTTTTTTTCTGGGGAAATTATGGGTGTTATTGGTTGGTATAAATAAATATTCGTCCGCGAATTGATGCAGAGACATAGCTGGAATTGTCAAGAGCTTGGAGATGGAAATCGTTTCCGAGAGCCAAGATAAGAACAACAATGCTGAAGCTAGATCGCAAGATCAAGCTAAGAGAAAAGGTGGCAGTGATACGTTATCTTCAACCATCAAGCATTGTAACCAGAGTAGCAATAAACGAATGAGGAGATCTCCTAGGTTCACTAAGGGGATGGAGGGAGACGATTATATAGGCAAGTCTAAAGAACAAGAGAAGCCTGTGACATCTCCAAACTCATCCATAAGATCTCCTACGCTATCTGGAATTGTTGAAAATGGCAACAGAGAAACTTTGAACACAAGAAAAAATTGTGGCCAGGCATTATGTGGTGGGAAACAGGTGAGAGGAACTAAGAAGCTGCTGCAAAGTAGTGAGGATGGTAACTGTTGGGAGGCTATAAAGAAATGTGAAGGTGATGACCTTGCTTCATACAAGCAAGAGGTATTAAATTTTCCTTCAGGTTGCATCAAACCAAATGTAAATGGTAGTAGGGACAAGACGTTAAGAAAATTCAGATCTTCTGACCTAAATGAGGGTGATATACGCATTAGCTCTTTGGAAATTAGCGAAGGTGGCACGTCTAATGGATCAACTATGAAGACTGGGTTAGTGGAACAAAAGTCAATGGAGTATTCACGTCAGGGTAAAACTAGTGATTGCGGTGCTGATAACGGAGTAACTGAGCATGCAAATTCTACTCTCATCTATATATCTGACAGCGATGAAGAGCCGCCGGCCAAGAATGTACAAAATCCAGTTGAATATTTGTATACGAAAAGTTCAAATGGAGATATTTTGGTACAAGATACAAGTGGATCTACCCTCTCCTCTGGGGGAAATAGGAGACTCGCACCATTGGATCTAAATTGTCCAACCAAATCAACCAAGGGAAAGAGAGTGACCCGTACTGCTGTGCGTGATAAGCATGAACATGGTATCTTCTTTTTCATTGGAGAGCCAATTCCTTGCGAGGAGGCTCAAGAAAGATGGCGCTGGAGATATGATCTCAAGGTAGTTGGTTAATTGTTTTGCACTTGGCTACTTTAGTTTTCACCGAGTTCGTAAGTTACAGAGTTTATTTGAGCATTAGAGATTGCATAGTGTAATGGTATGTACATGATAAATCAGTGGCATTTTTCCGTCCCGTTAGATAGTCTCCCTTTGTTAGATCCAGCATTAAAAAGATCTCATTTCTTTCTTTTCACTCTCGAAATATCAGCCTCATCTCTGATTGTATATTTCATTTATTTTCAGGAACGCAAATCTAAGAGTAAAGACCAACAGTCAGAGTAAGTAGTAGGTGTTTTATAAACTCACTGTTTTTCTAAAATATTATTACTTCATATTTTTGTTTGTTCTACTATAACATTCATTATTCCTATTGAAGAGATGACGAAGACAAGATTGTTGCAAATGTGGAATGCCATTATTTGCAAGCAAAAGTCGACAATCAGACGTTTAGCCTTGGAGACTTTACCTACATAAAGGTAAAACGCGCCCATCATGAATATGATGTTCTTTGCTCCAGTATCCTTGGGCTACTTTCTGTTTTTTTTTCATTGGATAAGCAACCTTTTCTTTTCAAGAGGCTTGGGTTTTCTAGAACGTTTTGCCCTTATGAAAAGAAGATAAATAGCCAATCAAACGTCCAAATCCAAAATAATACCTAAATCAATATAATAATTTTACAGGGTGAAGAAGAAGAGAAGCATATTGGCAAGATAGTAGAATTTTTTAAAACAACAGATGGAGAATGCTACTTCCGAGTTCAGTGGTTCTACAGAGCAACAGATACAGTGTGTATACAACTTTTTCTCTTTCTGATTGTTTAATACTTTGCGCTGCAACAACTAGTTACTCATTTGTCTAATGTTTGTAGGTAATGAAACAGCAGGCTACTTATCATGACAAAAGGCGTCTCTTCTATTCTACTGTAATGAATGACAACCCAATAGATTGTATTATTTCTAAAGTTACTGTTTTACAAGTATCTCCCAGGGTATGCTGAGTCAAGCTCCTTCTCCTTTTTTACAGTTTACAATTTTAACAAATATTGTCAATGTGTTACTTGATTTTCTAGTTTTGTGACTTTGCAGGCAGGATTGAAGCCCAGTTCTATAAAATCTGACTTCTATTTCGATATGGAGTATTGCGTGGAATATTCAACATTTCAAACCTTGAGAAATCGTAAGTGCTCATGCTGGTTAAGCAATGTATACAGCAATATGTACAAATCAGCTTATGATTAATCAAATTAGAAACGGATATAGCTCGGTTTTCTTTCTTTCTTTTAGCAAACTATATGCCACAGTTTACGAACAGTTACATACAGTATATTTATCCAAGATCATAGGCACAGGAGATTGATCATTGCTGTTCCTCTTTATATTTGGTTTCAGTTGAATCTACCGAAAACAAGCTTGAGTTTTGTGACGATGTGGTACCACCGGAAATCACTGAATCTCTTTTGGAAAATAAACTTTTTAGCAAAGAGCTTCCTGTGCTTGATCTTTACAGTGGTTGTGGTGGAATGTCGACTGGATTGAGTCTTGGAGCCAAGATTTCTGGTGTTGATGTCGTGACGGTACTTGCTTTAAGTAATTAATCTTTATCTCTATAACTTAGGATGGACAGCTCTTTTTGCACTCAGTTTCAATTAATATCTGGATTCTAAATTCTTCATTTTCAGAAATGGGCTGTCGACCAGAATTTGGCTGCCTGTGAGAGCTTGAAACTAAACCATCCACAGACGCAGGTCAGAATAGTTTTGGTGCTAATTGCTAGATTATTTTTTTGGAGAACTACGCCGAATCTAATGATGCTGTCTTTGTTTACAGGTTAGGAATGATGCTGCTGGAGACTTCCTCCTACTTTTGAAGGAGTGGGATAAATTGTGCAAGCGCTATGTGTTTAATAATAATCAGACAACTGATACATTGAGATCCATAAATTCAAAAAGAGAAACCAGTGAACGTAGCTCTTCTAGTGACGATTCAGAACCTGAGGAGTACGAAATTGAAAAGCTAGTTGATATATGTTATGGTGATCCTGACAATACAGGAGCATCTGGACTGAAGTTCAAGGTATGGCAAGAGGCCCTATGTTGCAATTTTGTTGTTGATCGAACCTTACTTGTTAGGGGTTTAAGAATGTTCTTTTCACCTTCTAGAACTTCCAAGATGGATATTCTGCATGCTTGGCTCTCTTATGACGTTGTAGTTTTTGTATCATTAGGTGCATTGGAAAGGATACAACAGCAACGAAGATACTTGGGAGCCAGCAAAGGAATTGAGGTATATGCGTTAAAATAATGTTATAAAAAGGGTTGTTATGCGGGAGTTTCAAAATTTTAATATTGTTCGAAATTTTAGCAATTGCCAAGATTCCATGCGGGATTTTGTGATAAGTGGATTCAAGACCAAGATCTTGCCACTTCCTGTAAGATTTCTTTTCTTGCCTCTAAATTGAATGCTTGATCTTTGAAAGGTGTATGATTGTGCGTACCATCAACATCTTATTGCCCTGAAAATAAAATAAAATGTTGTAAATTATTGTAATCCAGGGCGATGTTGGTGTGATATGTGGGGGACCTCCATGCCAAGGAATTAGTGGCTATAACCGCTACAGGAATGTCGATTCTCCGTTGACTGATGAAAGGAATCAGCAAATTATAGTTTTCATGGACATAGTGGAGTATCTGAAACCGGCATTTGTGTTGATGGAAAATGTTGTTGATATTCTGCGTTTGGACAAAGGTTCTCTCGGGAGATACGCTTTGAGCCGTCTTGTGCACATGAGATACCAAGCAAGGTTAGGTATCATGACAGCTGGTTGCTATGGTCTTGCCCAATTCCGTTCCCGAGTTTTCATGTGGGGAGCTGATCCGAACAAGGTGAGTTTATAGGCCTATTTTAACTTACCTCCAGCCGACTGTTTCATACTTATATGGTTTTCTATTTCAGAACCTACCTCCATTTCCGCTTCCAACGCATGATGTTATTGTCAGATATGGGTTTCCACTTGAGTTCGAGGTAATATAATTGTAAATTGGTGATCACTTCACACTCTTTGCCTTGGCCCTGTCGTTCTCCCTACTGAACACATCTTGGCTTACATATGTTTCAGCGGAATGTAGTTGCTTATGATGAAGGCCAACCTAGAAATCTTGAAAAAGCTCTTGTTCTAAAAGATGCAATATCAGATCTTCCTCAGGTAAATTTCATATCCACTCGATCCATATGCAATTCAGGGTCATACCTATATATTTATAATTTTGATTTACAACTCTAGGTGTCATACGACGAAGTCCGGGAAAAAATGCCTTATGGAAATCTCCCGGAGACAGATTTCCAGAAATACATTAGATCAACCAAACACGGTAAGTAGGACCGTCTAGATTTCTGTAATTTGCAACCTTTATTTCTGGGGTGTAACGTAGTTATAAGACACGAGCACTCACTTGCATATTCCATATATTACTCACGCGTTAGAGTTTTGCTTCGTCAGATATGACAGGCTCTGCAATTGATAAGTGTACAAAAAGGACGATGCTTCTGCATGATCACAGGTCGGTTCCTATGTTTGAAGATGATTATCTCCGAGTTTGTCAAATCCCAAAGAGGAAGGTACACTATTTGTCTAAACTAATAAACAATTTGGATCCTCTAGCCACAAGATCTGACTGTAGATAAGTTTGCAGGGAGCTAATTTCAGGGATCTTCCAGGTTTAATTGTCAGAAACGACAATACAGTCTGCCGTGATCCATCAATGACTCCGGTCATTCTGCCATCGGGAAGGCCTTTGGTAAAGACTCCTCTTACATGAAGTAAATCATATAAAACAATATACATGATTAATCGTTTAATCTACACATTATTAGATTGGAAATTTGAAGTTAATGACATTGTACTTGTCGAGATTTCAAAAACGAAAATACGTATATTCAATCAGCTCACTTGTGGCCTTTTTTAGGTACCAGAATACGTCTTTACTTTTCAGCAAGGGAAATCTAAAAGGTATTCTCTTGACCTTCTCCACCTGAAACTATTTGTTGAATCTTCACATGTTTTTAAGTCTCTCTTGTGACTTCTAAATTCGCAGACCGTTTGCACGTCTTTGGTGGGATGAAACAGTTCCAACCGTTCTAACAGTCCCGAGTTGCCACAATCAGGTCTCCTTAAAGCCATTCCTCTGCAGTTTTTTGGCACTTGAATCCATTTTTATTTTATTTTCTGAACATTCTTCAAGATTTTTGCTTTTTTTTTACAGGCGTTATTGCATCCAGAGCAAGATCGACTACTAACCATAAGAGAATCCGCACGGCTTCAGGGTTTCCCTGATTACTTCCAGTTCTGCGGAACCGTTAAACAAAGGTACTTTACTTTGTCTTTGTGTTGCTTTTGGACAAAAACCTAAAAAAAAACAGAGACAATAGTTTCAGATTGCTAAGCAAATAATCTCATTCACTGGTTTGCAATTTGTACAGGTATTGTCAGATTGGAAATGCAGTGGCAGTCTCGGTTTCTCGTGCTTTGGGTTATTCTCTTGGAATGGCTTTTCGTGGTGTAGCCCGAGACGAGCATCTGATAACTCTTCCCCAGAACTTTTCTCATTCAACTTATCTTCAGCTTCAAGAAACCATTCCACATTAAAGACTTGTACTTGTTCCATTACTTCCTACATGAAGCTTCATTCAACCGACTACATTTCACCTCAAAATGACTAAATTGTACTTATTTGTTGTTTAGTTATACAGATCATGGATTGACGCATTGCAATAAAGATATATAACAAACTATTTTTCACTATAAATTGATGTTACAAAAAAAAAATGTATTGAAACAAACAGAAGAGAAAAAGAAAAAAGGCGAGATAAAGAATTGAAGCAGTGAATATTCCAAAGAACCACCACAACATTTTTTATGTGACAATATATGAGGTTTGATGGTAATTTCTCAAGGGATTTTTAACGAGTCATACACTATTTATCTGACTCCAGATTCGGAACAATAGCCGAAGAGAGCTCTATATGCGAAACCCGAACCGCACCGATAAGCCGCTCCGGCAATTCTTCCGGTGTGTTTGCCTGCAAAACCGAACCAGATTTGTATACATTACAATAACCCCAACTACTTGAGCAGAACCTATAATATTATGGGTCTGTGTGTCAGATATATTTACCTGTACAAGGAAAGCCATTTCTACAACCAACGATGTGATTACACCAATGACGAGGCCCAGAACTCCATTTGCAACGGTTGATGAACCGATATCCACGTCGATCTATACATCAACATGATGAATCATTGAGTTATAATCAATGGTTACAGAGAGCTTCAAATTCAACACTATACACCTCTACTCACTTCTAAGTATGTTGGACCACGAATGTAGTTGCAGTCCACTGCTTTCCCAAGGAGACAAGGGGTGCTTCCCACGCTTTGCCGTACTATCCATGAGCCCTGGATAGATTTCGGTTATATACGCAAAATTATGTGACTATACTCGCAGTAGTAATCACAAAGAGACAGAGAGAGAGATGAGCTTACCTTAGGTACTAACGGTACAAGCTTTAGCCTACTATTCCGGAATTCATCATCACCATCCACAAATCGTTGCAATAGGGAACCAGGTACGAGTTCTTTCATCACAAAATAAAACACCATACTGTAGTGTGTTGACCCGGGGACCTATACATAAATATGACTTTGTGGGTTTGTTGTATATCATGTTCTGAATCTTAATAATACTTTAATGGGAAAAAACTTACTTGAACATTTACCACCATTGAGAATAGACCTTTCTCTGCCGCAACCTGAACATATTTATCAAAAGGCTCAGTAATCTTTCGTGGAGCTTTCTAAGCGATTAAGATGAATCCACAAGCAAAGAGAATAGCATGGGACGAATTTGAAGAGTTGATTGCAGTCTCTCCTTTAGGTACTGAAAAAGGAAATTAACGAACAAAACTCAAGTTGGAAGATATCTTACTTGTGCTGCACAGCCCTTACGTCTAGCCACATGATCTATTCTTTTACTGTCTTTGAACCAATCGACAGCAACGAGATCCATAAGATGCTTCCCAGCAGGAATCTTCAGTAAAGCATCAAATGGACAGGAACAGATGTTAGCCGGATGTATCAGAACCCAACCACTATAAATTACTAAGACGAAAGGTTACCGACCTTTCTTTTATTGTCACAGAAACTCTTGCTACGAACTTTGAAGTTGTTCCCGTCAGAAGTCCTCCAGCAGTTACGGGCATTTTCATTTTCATTGCGCTTTAGGTTACCCGAGAAGCATGACAGATCAATGTTGTGAGCAGGTTCTTCTTCTGAAGTTTCAAATCACATAAGAAATCCCTGCTATTAGATATCTTAATTGCCTCGAGTAGAATTTTTATACTAAATGATAGGGAGCTCACCTGTTTTCTTGACATCGGTCTCTGTTTTACTTGTTTCAGGCTGAAATAGTACACAAGAATGACGATTCAGTTCCAGATGCTGTGTAAGGATAGAATATCAGAATGCTCGAATTCAAACCTCTTGTTCTGATTCAGCGATCTGAAATTCATCATCATCATCTGAGTCTTCATCCATGAGCACGGAGTTTCTGTTGACAGAATTTGTCTGATCAAGAGAAAAGGCAGACCGATGCAGAGACCTTCCACTCTTACTCAAACTCAAAGAAGAAGATGCCATATTAACCATGACAGGGATCCGGGTATGAACACCTCTCTCATCTGTCTGTGAAAACCATTCCCGCAAACCTGTGATGAGCACAGCAATGGATATTAAGTAGCCAGTAAAACTTCTTTTCCGCAACACCGAAGAAACCAGTGAAACGGGACCATGAAAGAACCTACCAGCAACACTATTCAGCATTTGAAGAAGACAATGTTGTTGAAATGCTGGAAGATAGCCTGCACCCCACCCTTTTAGATCAATTTGTATTAAATGTTGCACTTGTGTTCTAGGCCTCCCATTTCGGGGCTTTAGTGGGGCAATATTATATCCTCCACCTAAGAGAAACAAAAATAGCCCAGGTTAGATAGTAGTACATCAAAGGTTATAAAAATTTATTAAGCGCTTAGAACCGTTTAGTTTCTTAAACTTACTCTCAAGATGAGCCCGAACACATCCAGGTTGTGGACCACAGTTCTCATGCTCCCTAGAACGGAACAACACAACTTCACAGAAAGAGCGAGATAAATAACCAACAAGCTATATAAAACTAACTTTCCAGATTCTAGAATGACTAAAGAGGAAAGGAAGATACCATAGCTCCCATCATCATTACGGCGCCAATAGCGGACATAACAGAGGTCACGAGGCCACACAACCCTGGAGCCGTTTGATGCAATAATTAGGATAAAACAGAACTTATGGAAACAACAAATTAATATTTTGACTAGAAAAAGGAAGATCCCAAATGACAACAAAACAACTATAATAATAATCGTGAACTGTTTCTCCTGTAGCCAGTCTTTTATATCATGGTAGATAAAATCAAAGATACTCTCTACATACAACCTAGGCCCCTCAGGGCAACCGAGTCTGTTCGGCTACGATGTCGCAATAAGATCTAATTCAGTTAGAATCAAATAATCACTTGTCAGCCATTCATTAAAAGATTAACTGCAGAAGGTGTGACTGTAAAACGATTATGTTTCAGGTCAAACTTTACATTGGAAACCAGTCGAGCAAAAGCCTGTGATAGAGCACTGCTGTGTGACCATCCACCTCTTCCACTAAGCTGCCATACTGAAAGCTGCAGTCCCACCTGCATCAAACAGGAAAAATGAGGAACATAAATAACTTCAGATACAGACCAGAACACTAGAACAAAACTCTTCTGGATGCATACTATAGATAGCAATTTTGGGCAAGAAACATTCTTTAACACAAAAACAAAAAAAAACAAAAATACAGAAGAATATAGAGCCAACACTGGTAACACAACGCAATGCAATATACGGAAATATTTAACAGATTTTCCATATAGTAGTGCCTAACTGCAAGGATATGGAAAAAAAAATGAACACCGTGCAGACCATTCCTACGAATGATAACTGACTGGAAAATCTGTTAAACACCTACTCATAACGAGTGCCATCCATGCTCATCACAAGTTCGAATACTTCCTCACATGTTGCCTCCACTACACCAACAGCTTTCATTGCCCTGCTGCAGCTTCTTGGCTGCACATGTAGCACTGTAAATGACGGTTCTTGTCTAGATAAAGTTTCTATGTGATAAAAAGGCAATCACGCCATAAAAATGATATGCTATCAGAAACTTCCATACAAGGTAATCAACTTCAAGAAGCTCTTCAAAAATCCGAAGACCTGTTAAAAGTACAGAAAAACAAAAACAACGAGGATTAAGGCCAAATTCTAGATCTTTCTTTCGAAGCAAATTCCAGTTCCTATAGCAGATAACTAAGGAGAAAACTGGGTTCCACAATTTCCACATAAGGTACTTTTTTGTGATTTAGCAGCGGAAGATAGTAAACGATATTGCATTGCAGAATTGGCAGCATGTTCTACCCTGCAAAACCACTAACCATTTTGGCACTGAAGTAGACGCCAGTGTTTTCTCGAGAAAGCTTGGTTATCAGAATTATGGTTCGCCAACTCTGCATCAAACTCTTTAGTCCAGTCAAGTACAGATTCCGGAGGACCTGTACATTTGTTTAAGGTGATTAGATTACAACCACGATTGCAGCTGACCAGATTAGCGCATGAATAAATGAATTTGAAAAGAACCATTTCCAATAGTTGTCCTCCTCATTAAGCCACGCCGAGAGGCATCTTCATCCTCTGGTGCACTGTACCTGAAGAAAGTTGCAGATATTTTTTGCTTAACTATATGCATATTAAAAAAAAAAATCGTAACATAAATCGAAATGAGTGATATTTGAAACGATATTGGTCACTACCAACATTCAAAAATGTAGCACCTTCGGGCATTTGTATCATACTTATAATGACTCGAAAACGGGGCAGCGATTAGGAGAAAAATTACTACTCGGATTAAGAATAATTGTTAACTTCCTAATTTTGTTATTTTACAGGATAGCACCTTCTCAAGTATATTTTCTAATCATGATCGCCACAAACCACTTATTTGGAAAAATGTGGACGGTCATCCATTAAGCAAGCCAAGTTTGTGAACGAGAGAGTAATCAGAGCATTATTCCATAAAGAGAGCTTATGATAAAGTCAGAAAATCCTATAGGTTTCTCCTGAACCAGTGCGTTGATGGGAAATTGAATCTACATGCCAGCAGAAATAGAGAAATCATATCAGATGGGCACTCACTGGCTTTCATGATCTGAAGATGAAGCAGTCCTTCCAGTATCCATTCCAGACTTATATTCAAATGAAACATATTGCTGACCATTTGGAACTTGGGACTCTTGATGCTACACCAGTGCAAAACACATCAACGTTATTAGATAAAGCACTAATCCACAAAAGTTTAGACAGTGAATACTAAATAAATAACAAAAGGCAGGAAATTTCGTGATTTGGGAGTTGGCAAGCATATGACAAACCTGGTCTATAACAGACTCAATTTTCTCCTTCCACATTAGTGCTTCCTGGATGTTAAACGCTGCCATCTAGCAAGAATATACTACTCCATATTAACTATCGAGACGAAAGAAATTGCCAAGTAACAAGGTAAAGCTAATGTTAGCTATTCTCGGAAGTAAAGACAAGATACCGTTATTCTATGGTGCTTTTCTTTCTTGTTGTAGACAGACAACACGTAGACCATCTGCAGAACAGAGTTGGCAAGCACAAAAAACAATGTTTAAGGCATAAGTGATAGTGCAGTCAAGGTTACGACAACAGATAATCAACTTGACAGGGAAAAACCATCAATTGATTCACAACAGATATCATCAAATGCCTTTCTCCTGCAGAAAGCTGCCCTTACACAACCTTAAGATGATCCCTCTAATTTAATAGTTAAAACCCTGTAATCTATATAATATACATATTGGCAACATGGGTGCACCGGTGATTATATCATGCTTGGTTTTAGTTCTCAAGGTAGGAGGACATTCGCTAACCAAAACCAGTTGACTCAAGTATTTTACTCAGTTACTCAGCTCAGATTTATATTCCTCACAAAAAGCAGCCACTCCTATTTCCTAGAGAGTCCTCTTGTCTTACCCATCACCTACCCCGTGACTGAAGTTCAATTATTGACCAGGGAAGAGAAGATAAGACAGAATAACTTCCTCTAAAGCAAGGACAACGATATTTGATAAGGGTATATAAGTTTATAAGAAATCTAGTTTAGACACATCACGCCAAGAATAGTTGTTGCAGTTGACAAAAACCATGTAATATGGGCAAACATTACAAACACATCTACAAGCACTTCAAGTAACAACATAGTAACAGAAAGGGTAAAAACAAGACTCACATGCCCATGATGTGCCTTCAAGCCTCGATCCTCAACTCTGCAGTTGCCATCAATTAGCATGGTCTTGATAGGAACCTATTTTCACATGTATAAAAGCATCATTCAGCTTAAGCCTCTCACCCTGAAATTAATATGCAATCTCCAGCCCATAACAAAGAAAAATACAAATGGTGGCACAGAGAGAGCCAAAAACAGCAAAGGCTAAGACACTTAGCAGATCATCCCAAAGGGAAAGTTGAAAACGTCATAAACCTACTCAAAACAAGCAAATTAACAATCCAAACAGTTCAAAAGAGTTTGAACAAATTGTTGACCTGATAATCCTGTGGCTTCTTCTTGTAATACGCCAGAAGACGAGGCTCCAACACGAAATACCTCATATGAATATACGATCGCCCGATCTTCCTCCTTCCATACCTAACCATCCACCCTTCGTACACAACCTTAGACATTGTCGCTGCCCCCCAGAAAATTTTCCCAACGGGGAAGAACAAATCAGGGTCGCACAGCTTTCCCCACGGAAATCGAACCTTAAAGATCGAAATCAGAACTTATGTATTTCCGCGGGAGATCATCAATTTCTAATTATTCATCGGCGCTCCGGCGCCGGAATCTGGTGTTGGATTCAGCAGAGTCCTCTGCGGCAGCGAGGATTTATGAGCTCACAAGTTCAAAATTCCGAAAAACAAGAGAAAGCGATTCACCTTTGACAAAAAGAAGAAAATCGTAAGCCTTTAATTGAAAAAAAAAAAAAAAACAGAGGAGAGAGAGATATCTATACAAAATTAATTATTATTAATTTAGTAAAATAACTAATCACGCCAAAGACGTATGTTAGTCTGTTGAACAAACAAACAAAAGATGATTAATTGAGACTTGTCACTAAATTTAAATTAATTAAAAATTAAGTCAAGCCTAATCCAGTTCAAAACTCACAATTTTCATTTTTGTCGTTATGTGTGTGTGTTATGTATAGCTGACGAAGCAATTAAGCAAATCCATGGAAGGTCGCTTGACGGCCATCTTATTCCGGTAGGCAGCTAAGAAAAACGACGACGTATGTACAAAGTAGCTGACATGTAAACCGCATACACGTGGAACACAATAGTTGGCTGACGTCAAATAAGACAACACCATGACATTGTTTATCTTTTTTCAAAGGAATACACCCAAGTCAAAAATGCAATATTAAAGACCAATAAATCAACTATGCAGTGACCAGATATGTGTTTATCTCTAGTAAAATTAGATTGAAACCATCCAAATATTCCAAGGTTTAGCAGTGTCTCATTCTTTTTTACAAACAGAAACAACAATGTTAATTTTTTTACACTTGGGGTTAAAGCTTATTACCATGAATTTCTGAAAAAGGAAAAAAATCTGATTGTATTGGACAGAGAATTTGGATGTTTGGTTTTAGTAAGGAGAAATGATAGATTCTATGAGGTCTTGAAGAGGAGCAAGTTCTTTCTTGTCAATGAGAACAAACTCCTGCAAAAAAAACCAAACCAACAAGAAGCAAAATCAAGAAACTCAGTAACTGATTAAAAGTGGAGACTTGATGATGAGTTAAGGAGAGTATATAATTACATGAGTGAAGAGGATGAAGTGCTTGAAGCAAGTGTTGAGATGAGCTTCCTCTTTGAGGCTAACGGTTTTCTGGAAATGAGAGTGGTAAATGTGTGCGTAAACTCGGAACAATCTTTTAAAGATTGTCTTCACCACTTCCTTGAAGTTTGGAGGAAAATCCGCACCTTTAAGATTCCCCACCATAAACCGGCCAATAAGACCAATCAATCTCTTTGTCCATAATCATCAGAGATCTATATATCCTAATGTGAGTTATTTACCAAGTCTTTGAGGAAATATGGACTCATCATCAAGTTGTGTCTCGATCCAATCCATTAAGTATTCAACATACTTTGGAGCTGAAACCTCAATAGGCTTCTTGATCTGTACACCATCTGCCCACCTGTATTCGTATCTGAGACATTGCAACCGAATTTCATCAATGAAACGGTTTCAGATAAATCAATAAGTCAATCATCGCAATGATAGTCACTCAAACTAGCAACTCTTTTCAAGATTCTGAAGTCATATATTAAATGTTTTAACAGAAAGGCAGTGCTGAGAAATGAAGGTCATATCTAAGAAAAATCTCATCAGGGAAACGGAACCAACTTGAAGGATATCAGACTGTAGAGGGTTATATAAACCAGATTAGAACACAATTTTGGTTTACATAACCATGAAGAGGAGATATAGATATGCTCATATAGCTCCAGCAGTTTTTTTTTTCCCTTAAATACAAGATTTCTAAAGAAAACAATGATCAAGAATCATTACTTAATTGAATGAAGAAGAGATAAAAGCTACATACTTTGGACCAGCAGTCATTGTAGAACAATTCTCCTGGGTGCAGAACTCGGTAAGTGTGCCGAATAACAGATTCACCTGATTAAAAAAAATCCACAGCTGAAGAAAATAAAATTTAAATATGTTAAAATGCATAGAGAAACCATGAAATTAATAAAACAAGAGTGGTGGCAGAAGTTAAGCTCACTGTTGACTGCAAGCCATTCGTTTAAATCCTCTCCTGGAGGAAGTTTTACAGCTTCTCTAAGATTCCCACTACCTAAAGTTGCATCTATATGCTTACGAAGCTGTGCTCCCTAACACGATTCAAAGCGAGAAGCAAACACTTCTTTCAAGGCTACAAAAACATGAATCATTGTAAAAGAAACATGTGGAGTTAGAATTACAAACCTTAGTTCCTGATGGTGCGCTCTTTTTAGGACGGAAAGTCTTTTGATTTCTAATCAATGAACACAATAATCAAAAGGAGAAATATGAATCAGAAAAAAAAATGCTACAAATAAGCAAATTTTACATAATGTAGAGCATGAATCATCCAATTCTGAAGAAGATAACCGTTGAACATTGAATATTCAACTGTTTCCAAATGACTCTCAACACACAAGACAAATTAACAGAACCAACTGATAATTATATGCTTATGAAACAGATCCAAAATCCACAATTCGAATAAACTCAATAATAGTGTATGACAATTCACAAAGTTATATAAAGGGAATGTGGAAGTGAGACACAAAATTTACTCAGCAATCCCCATAAATCAAGAGATTGAGAACCCATTGCCCAAAAGTGGTGGATAATCAGTTTCGATACGATGTAGTTGATTGATTTCGAAAATGACGAATAATCACTTGGGTAAAATAGATAAAAGGATCCCAGTAGAAACATATTAGGAGTCAATATTCGAATGATCTCAGACACAAACAATCGATATACCCATTAAAAAAAAAAAAAAAAACAGAAATGTTACGCAAAAGAATCAGTGATTCACCTTCCCAGCCCGAATAGACTCATCGATTAATTCGGAAAAAGAGAGAAAGAGACGAACTTGAATCGCTTTGACAAAAAAAAATGAGAAAAAGAGATTGTAAAAGGTGACTCTTTTTCTATGGCAATGTTCTCGTCTCTCTCACTGCTTAAATTTTACGATAGCAGACCAAAACATGAGAGAACAATAACATAACATAAATAGCATTCATTTATTAATATTCCTTTTTTTTAGATTTTACAGAACACAACAAAGTGAACAATTTCTAGCGTTTGTATTACATGCTCTTACAAAGTTCAAGACTTTGAAGATTATTTAGACTTTTCTAGTGAGCAATCATTAGTTTTCAACTTTAAATCACTGGGAAATTTCGATTTTCATCAGCATCGTATGAAGAACGGAGAGAGAGTAGGGGACTTCGGATTCACACAGGGGAGCTTCTGTGTTGTCGCTGAATCGGGCCTGTAGTTTTTGTGGGCTGAGTAGGAGTTTGAATTTCAGGCCCAATATTCCTGCACAGAGAACAGAGTGTCAAACAAAACAAAAAAACGTTTTCTTTTGTACTTCTTCTTGCTTTACTTACTTGTGAGACTGATCATTTGATATTTCCTCTGTTTTCCTTGTTCCTAGCTTCAATTCCTCAAGTGTAGCTTTGAAATTCGGACACAACTCTTTTGTATACTTCTCCAGCTTCGGAAATTTAACTCCATCCGACGACAGAACAGGCAAATCAAGAAGGTAGAGCTTTCGAAGATTCGGTACTTCTCTTACTTCTACTTCAAACAATCTCTTCAGATGATCACAAAACGTCACGCGGAGAGTCTCAAGGTTATCAAGAAGCTGAGAATCTCCCGGGAATAGAGATTCGATGCTTGGACAACAATCTATGCTTAGCTTTTTTAGGTTCTTGAAGACGAATATTCTATTACCACTGTCTAGTTTTTTTAGCAATGGAAGATTTGAGATCCAAAGAGTCTCCAATGGTAATGAAGATGGTAATGATATCTCATTGTCTTGTTTCTCACGTAATTCGAAGATATTCTCCATCTTCTTGCACCTCTCTACCCAACAACCCTTAACCGATCTCATCTCAAACTCGTCGAAGATCAAAGATACGCTTTCGGATTCATTCTCTGAAACAGAGACATACTCTGCTTTGGACATATACTCTTTTCCAAGCTCCACTGATCTTTTTGTATCAACGATATCGATATCCAGGGGAACTTCATGATCAAGATCTCTGTATCTATCTCCATGAAGAACAAGCTTCTCGTTTTTTTTCTCCGCTTGATTCGAGAAGCTAGAGCTCTCTGCCAAACACTCCTTTATTTGGCTCCACTCGTCTAGCTTTAAACACCTCGAATCCGCGAGAACAATGCGTTTCGAAGAACAGAGGATGCTTTTATCTTTTGGCAACTCTGGAAACGTTTTGAGTTTAGTCCCAGAGAGATTCACCTCTCGTAAGTAAGACATATTCTCGAACGATCCATCGATTTTCTCCAACTCGTTGCATCCCGAAACATCGAAGATCTCAAGATGTGTTAGCTTCTCAAGATTTGGAAGAGCCACTAGCTTGGAACAGTTTCTTATGATGAGCTCTTTCAAGTTAGACAGCTCCGAGATTTTATTAGGTAACTCACGGAGATTCGTTCCCGAAATATTCACTTTGTGGAGGAAAGACATCTTCTCAAAGGATCCATCGATCTTCTCCAACTGATTGCAACCAGAAACATCAAAAACCTCAAGTTGTGTTAGCTTCTCCATGTTAGGAAGCTCTTTGATCATTGAGCAGTTTCTTATCAGAAGCTGATTGAGATTGACAACTTCATTGATCGTGTCCGCTAGCTCAGGAAGAGTTGTCTCCGAAATGTTAAGGATTCTAAGCTCTTCCTTCTCTTCTAAGCAAACTTCAAGCATCTCTACTAATTTCTTAGCACCAGAGACATCAAGAACCTGGAGTTTGGTCAAGGGCTTAAGCTGTGGTAGCCTCTTAAGCTCTGTACAGTTTCTTAGCAAGAGCCGTGTCAACGATGGCATTGTGCTGAAATCTTTGAGATGAAATATCGGTAAGCGAATGATTTGAGTCCCTGAGAAGTCCAAGTGTTCGAGCTTTTGAAGATGAGCGAAGTTCTTGTTCTTGCCTTTATATTGTTTCCAATCTTTAACTCTATCGAAGTAAGATTTGAGATCTCGAGCTCCGCTAATGTCGATGACTTCTAGTAGGTTTGTTGCAACATTGAAATTAGGCAGATCTTGTAGCTTAGGGCAGTCTCTTAGGATGAAGCAACGGAGGTTGCTTAGATTCTCAACTGTGGAAGGAGAAGATTCGATTGAAAGTCCCGAAAGGTTAAGACTTTGAAGCCGTTCCATGTTCTTGAAGAAATCATCATCGATTTTAGCTAGAGAGCTTGCACCAGAGACTTCAAGAACATGTAGGTCTTTGAGACACTTGAGCTCATTGATGTCTTTGATTAGATCGCAGTCTCTGATCACGAGTACTCGAAGCTTCTTCAGCGTAGATAGAGACTGAACAAGATCTTGAAACGTTGGCTCAAAGAGGACAACAACTTCAAGATCTTGCATCTCTTGTTTTTCAAAGAATTTCCGAGGAGCCTCTCTGCGTAAACGGTTTCCGCTAACGATAAGTGTAGTGATGTTCTTTTTCTTCTTGGATTGAATCGTCTGGATCATATCGTCGATCAAGATGATTCTCCCTAGGCCTTTTGTCTTGTCTCCACCGTAAACTCTGTTGAATCCAAGACAAGATCTCCCAAAGAAACCACAGTCTTGAAGATCTAACAGATTGTTCATAGACATCTCTGGAACCACCATGTTGTCTTCTTGTATCTTCAAGATCCCTCTGTTCATAAACTCCATCAAAATGGAATGTCCTTCCTTGTAAGCTTTCTCAACCGACTTAACCGGATCAAAATACCCTTCAAGCATCCAGTGAGCGATTAGGTCGCGGTAGTAAGCGCATCCACAGTGGTTGTAGAAGTCTAAGACATGCCAAAAGCAAGAAATGACCGGACTTTTTTTGACCATCTCTTCAGGCTTCAACAGCTCGTAGCTTAAACGCAAGACGGGATTGTAACGGCTGCGCTTTATAGCGTTCTTGGAAGCAGCTGCTGCGTCTAGTGACTTGGAGGATAAAATCAGTTCTTTGAAAATCTTCCTCTGTTTTGCAGACAGCGTCTTGATGCTGTCTAAAGACTTGGTTAAGACAACAATTGCAGCTGGTAAGCCCTGGCTCTTGCTTACAATGCAAGACATCAAAGTAGGGTCTTTGATCTCTCCGTTCTTGTAAAGGCTCTGCAACAAAGCCGGCCAGTCTTCAACGGTGGTAAGTGACTCAAGTAACTCAAGTAAATTCTGAGAATTAGAAAGCAACTCTCGTGACTCGTTGTCTGTAAGCGGACCGACATTGATCGTTGTTGTCGATGGCTCTTTCTCCTTTGTCTCAACTCTTCTTGTGACTAGAGTCTTTAGAGGTGCGTGTTCGGGTTGCTCAAGAAACTGTTTGAGCTTTAGGTCTTCCATTACATGTTTTTCAGTTGTCTTGCTTCCTTCATCATCCAAAATCAACAGAATATTCTTTTTCTTCGTCGTCTTGATCTCATCTGATATCTTCTTCTTCAAGCTCTCCAATGAAGCATCGAGCTCATTTTGATTTTCGCCTTCTTCTTTTTTTGTTAAAGTTTTTTCGCCTTCTTCGTACTCGAAAAACAACGATAAGTGAGCAGCTAGATTCTCGTAAAGAGACTTCTCGTCTCGAATCATTTTGTTCAGATGTAACCAGAGGACCTTGTAACATGAAGAAATCTCTGGCCTTTCGCTGACTTTTTTTGCCAGCCATGTCTTCCCTATACCAGCTTCACCAACGATAACAGTTCTTGAATCGTCTCCCAGTATTGATTCCGTTATCTTGATAATATCTTCTCTCCTGATCTGATCTTTTTTTTCTTGGTTAGCCATTTCTGGGAACAAAAAAGAGAGGAGAAGATATGTTAAAACCTTAGGTTAGAGGTTTTTCTTCTGAAGAAAAAAAACTCAGCTGATCCAAAAAATAATCTAAAATGCATAGAGATCATTGTTGTTATAACAACCCTTACTTTAAAACTAATAATGGATTTTCTAATTGTTTTTGTTCAGCTAGATTAATTTAATCTGGAACATAATTAACATAATGTACAAATATATGACCCCCTACCCACAGTATGAAAATATCAAAAGAAAATTGATTTCTAGAAAACTTAAAGCAAATATAACTAAAACAGAGTAAAATATGAAGAACCTTGTAAGTTGTTCAAATTAACTGATCAGGTTGGTTTTTTTATTTCTAGTTTTTTCTTTTTTTTTTTGTTTCTCTTGTTTTGTTATCCTTCGTTGATTGATTCACGTATTTATACAAGTATACAACTCCATCACCGATGACTTGCAGGTCAAGATATCTGGATTTTTATAAAACAACAATATTTTTAGTTTAGACTATATTCTGTTCGAAACAAAAACGCCAAGTATAAATACCATATTCTTCCTAAAAATTCAACCTTACTAATTTAGAGTACCAAAATTATTTTTTTATTCGGAGTGTACAGGTAACAAAATGGCTTTTGGAATGGTCTACTACACAAGCAAAGCTTTTCTTTTTTCATTAACAAAAAAATGTTACATGCTAAACACATGTATTGCCCTGCTTGTGTTTAATGATCGTGTGATACACATTTATGAAAAGTAAGGGTATAGATGTTTAGCTTAAAACTATTGGGGAAGAATCTACAACTTCTCTTTAGCTGAAAGGAAATTAATATTCTATCACATGAATTCAATACTTCCTTCAAAAGTAAAAGACTACTATTCTTTCTATAATTCTATTCCAAATTAAAGTTTAGTGACTGAAAGATGCATATACTTGATTACTGTAGGAAAATTCCAATCGACTTGTAACAGTCATGTTGTGATTTTCTCAATTTTGTTAGTAAAAAAAAAATCCAGTCACCCATAAAACAATATACATACGATCATTACATATATGATTGTCAAGATCATTATTATTGTTTATTCTAGTCCACTGATTGAAAAAACAAGACATGTCTTCCTATATATTCATGAGATGTAGTATTTTTGTTATTATAAAAAGGTACATATGATTGCTAGAGAACCGTATAATGTGACAAAACGTATTATCTTCGAATTTCAGAAAATTTGTATTGAGACTCTTCATTATTTTTTAAATACCAGAAAGCTACAAAACAATTACGGGAATAATAAATTATTTTTTAAAATAGTAAAATTCAAATGTTTTCGAAGACTAGAGAGTGATTAAAATACATAGATAAATTGCTTTACAAGTTACAAGCTTTTCTACTTCATCAAGCATCCACTTTCTCAGGGTCAATCTTCGCCAGCATTCGAGCAGCCAAAGGAACACCACAAGACTTATCCATAAGTTCTTGTTTGAATCTCCCTGGATACCTCGGATTCACCATCACTCGTGTTTTAGCTGCATCATAGTAAATCTCCCACACGCTCTCTGCATCGGATCTCGGAAACAAACGCTGCAGGTTCTCTTCTTCTCCGACTATCTTCTTCGCCAATCTCTCGTCTCTGCTTGTCACAATAACTCTCCCACCAAACCCTTTAGGAAACCCACAAGAAAGATGCCATTTTTCCTGTTCAACTTCCCCACCATCGAGCCTCTGATTCCACTCGTTATCCTCACAAACATCGTCCAACACGATCAGATACTTCTTCCACATCAGAATCGAGTTAAGAGTATGCAATAATCGAGAGAGCTCCTTCTCTTTAACCGTCTCTTCCGATTCCTCCCCAGCTTCATCTTTGCCTCTCTTCTCTTCTTCTGCGTCTGTTTTGATGCGTTCAAACATCTCATCTTCAACACCAAGTGATCTCAAGATTCTCTTCACCACAGCTATCTTTGAATCTTCATCTTCTCTTGTTTCTTTGCTGTACATAGACACCCATATCCTCGGGAGATAAGCTCTTTTCACATCTTCGTCGTTGAACACAGATTGACACAATGTCGTTTTCCCAACTCCGTATTTCCCCACAATCGCTAGCGTCTTGAACTCTTCGGATTCCTTTCGCTTCAGCAAGAAGTTCTTCAAGAACAAGGCCTCGTTTATAAAACCGTGAATGTTTAGATCCTGAAGCTCAGATTTTGTCTCGACATGGTTCACCTTAGGCAGCCCTTCTTTGCTGCTGCTGTTCCGAGTGGCTGATGAATCGCCATGTGTGGACATGTATCCACGCTTAGAGGAAGATTCACTCTGTTTTTCAGACAACCATTTATCATCAAAGTTAGACTTGATTATTGCGAGCTTCTCATCAATTTCATACATATACTTCTTAGCTTGAGCCATAAGCTCTTCTTCTGTTCCCAAGAAAAACTAAACTACAAAGGAAAATATGGGTTTCAAAGTCTGCAGCTTTCACTTTGGGGTGACACAGATATATATCGAACTATCTTTCTCTGCAAATTCTTTATCCCCAGAAGTAAAGAATAAAGCAAATGGAATTGTTACAAAAAAAAGAAAAAAGGAAGAGAGAAAACAAAAAAAAAATAGAAAATGTATTATTTGATTAAGGGCAAAGCATAAACCAGGTGTAACATTAACAACACTTCTGGTCTTTTTTGTTTTTTTCGTGAAACACATTCACTAACCTGAACCGTCTATGAATGCTACAGTCAAATCCCAATCCTCGGAGATGTATCTCTGTAACTGTAACATCGACTCAGACACAAGTGCTGCAGATTTGTTTCATAGTGTTTCTCCAAACAAGCCAGGAAACAGGGTTCTGATTTGTGCTGACTATCCAATCAAAATCTCGCAAAGAGTGTCTCAGATGCTTGAGATCCTCGTGGTGGATGACATTACATAGCTGATGAATCTCTACGATTCTTGACCTCCAAACCTGAAAAGAAAGTTTGATATAACATACTGTTTTCAAATCCACATCGTTCTAAAGAATATAGTGATCGTTTTATACATTGAATAACAGTGACATCTCCTATCTACAGAAGCGTTTACATTAGCACGAGACTGAAGAGTGTTGGAATGCAAGTTACATATAGAGGCAAGCAAATTCTCAGGAAAGAAGCCATGACTTTAGCTTCTATTGTATTAGCAAGATGAAATATTAAGAAAATATGTCTTACCAATGACAAGAAAACATAGATCGATAAGAACTTTTGAGCATCGATACCAGACTAGTGGAATGTACCTTTGCGCTCAAGGAGAAGATGACTCCCAAATCTTCCACATTCATGTGAAATAAACAAGGGCAAACTTTTTATGTCAATGGCATTATCTGAGAGAGGTTTCTTGTTAAAACCAGAGCACATCTCACTGACTTGTCTCTGCAACCCCGAAAATTGAGGCATAACATCGCTCCATCCATCAAATGAAAGATTTTTACCAAACAACTTCAAAGCGCTCTTTCTAGTTGCTTCCACAGCTGAAGATAAAATATCAAAAATAATCTCAGAAGACAAAAAGACTACTTGTAAACTACATGACCCAAATCAAGAAAGTTCAGAAACAAGAATTTACTTGGTATTGAGAACACATATATATGAAGAAATGAGATAGGGAGAGAGAGAGATGGGGAGTATATACTGTTATAAGGAGCTGCAAGAAGAAGATTTGTGGGGAGACCAATGCCGAGACCAGCAAGTGTTATACCAACACTGAAACCAACGCCACAGCCTGCACCGACATAGCCAATGACCTCAGGGCCAAAACCAGGTCCCCATCCGACGCCACAACCAATCCCGATCCCCATTCCCCAAAATGCTCCATAAGTAGGATGAACAGGATTCCATTTCTCATATCTCCTAAATATACCTTTAATGATCATCAAGACCTGAGATTTTGAAACAAAAGATATGATAAATCTGTAAGTTGATATTGACCCATTGAAATAATCTTCAATACCCACCGAACTAAATCAACTCAAATCCAGCTGCACAATTGAATCGACAAGCCAAACCAATAGATATTCAACACTATCACCAGCAAAACATAAAGCTCTTTTTTTTCCCAGAGATTTTCTCGAACAAGTAATATTCAATAAACCAATTCCAGTTACTTAGTCGCAAAACCAGACAATTGATGAAAACATTCGGAACAACTGGGATAATTCTAAGAAATAGAAACAACGAACACAATATATATACAAGATGTACCATTAATGGATTACTATTTCAATTTTGCTCTTCTGTTTCGATCTTTGCCCCTTTCGTTTCTCCTTATTTGTTTTCACCTTAATTCGATCCCGGAAATGCAAACACTCGCCGTTTAGTTTTTCTACGACGAACACCGAGAACCACTCGTCGTTTAACGCTTGGATTAAAATAAATAAATAAAATAACCGGACCGGCCTGACATGAGCGGTACAATTCGATTCGGTTTACCAAACCAAACTACGGCAGAGTCCTTATATAATCGATTAACCGTGTGTGAAATCTCCGGCGTTCAATGTCCAGTTTCCGGTGTCCCTAAAATTGTCCTGCTTGAACACTGAAATCAAATCTGGAAGAGTGGAGCCAAGTTCGCGAAATCTCAAGAATGTGGTTTACACGACTTTGTCAGGTGAAAGTGAAGATCTCATTAGTGTCTCTAATCTCTATGTGTTTTGCATACAGGAAGAACACGATCAGGCTAATCCCTTTTAAAAAGTTTAGGATTTAATCGGATGTTAGAAGCAAATTCGGATTTTTCTGGTTGGAATTAGAGTGAGAAAGTTTAGCAGAAGCTATTTTTGATGGATTCTCTGGTTTGAAATTGGAGCATGAAGAGCCTAGCCAATAAGGCGAATAGATGATTCAACGAATAGCCAAAAAGATGTTAAAGACAAAAAAGAGAAGACAACAATCTGTTACACAAGGCAAGAAGAGGTTGCTTTGTCCAAAACGAGTCTGGCTCTAGAATCTTCCTTGGTGGTCCGGAACTGCTCTCCGAGTCCAAATTGAGCCATCAAAAGCCAAACAAAGTTGATCAATTCACCGCCTCTGTTGAGTTGAGCTGCATGCTGTTTAGAGTCACAGTGAGTTGCTGCATAGCAAAGCATCTCCACCCACACTTTGCTCACTACCTCCCACATCTTACTATTGCCTTGTTGAGTTTGTATCCGAAGAAGCTCTTTTGCAAGCATGCTCGCTTGGAACAGCACAGACTTGCTTCGATACACTTTGGCGTTCTCATTTCTTTGCCCATCTACCTTATAGGAATCTAAAATTGCTTTACAGGCCATCTTTGCATCTCCTGAATCCGCAATATGCCTCCTTTGAAACAGCTTTTTAGCCTCTGGGAGGTTTCTGGCTTCTGCTATTGCGTCTCTGAATCTTACCTTATCAATTCCTGCAACTGTTGACATAAGAGAGGGCTGCACGATTAGGAGATACATCATGTAGTCTGAAAGTGTTTTGCTGGACTCTCTGTATTCGACATTTCTTGCATTGTTTTCGTCTGTTTGGTGTAAGAGCTCAGTGGCAATGTGCCACACCAGAATGCTCTGATCGTAATCCACCTCGGTAACATAAGGCAGAAGCTTCTCGTTATTAATCTCGGTATCCATATCTCGCAGAATCCAGTCACCTCTAGCCGAATATATGTGGCTGCCACTTTCCATTCCAATAACAAAGACGGATCTACGCTTAACCTCCGTAAATATGAATTCCCAAAGCTCTCTTGTGAGGTGTTCACGAGATGTAAATACCATCTCATTTAGCTGATCCGTGATGCCGAAGAATTCCAAGAGATAGTTTAACAGAGGAATTCCAAACCAGAATCTAAGAAAGAGCCTGACAGGGTAAAGAAGATAATATTTCACCCTGTGTTTGTTGAACAGAGAAATTATGTGCAGGTCTATCTTCACGCGGATGCGATTCAAGGCTTTGGAAACTGAGACTGTTCCTCGGATGATGAAATCAGTGGCACGATCTATGTACAAGCTTCTAATGATGGTGTCATAGAAACTGTGTATGTAACCCTTGGTGTGATGGATTCTCTTTGGTTTTATCTTCAGGAAGGGGCCAATCAGGTTGTATGCATATACGTACTCTGACCATCTCCGAAATATAAAGAGTCTACTAGGCACCATGTGACAGCGACCTTCTTGCTCGTGACAGTTGCACTTCTTCCACTTCAGGTCCCTGAAACCGAGGAGCCCATTGAGAAATCTGTCAAACATGGTATCTTTCTTATCCAGCTCTTCCTTCGGCTTCCTCAGTCTAGCAAATGTCCAGTCGGATACACAGAATATGAGGATGGAAATGAAATCCAGTGCGATTCCACCAAAGATCAAAGCATAAGTAAGGCTAACATCAAAACCATCATATCCATCTTTCTTCGATGCTTTGAATATGTGGAGGGATGTAAACAGGCATCCCAAGGCTATACAGCGGAAAGCAGCTCCAAACCAGGTGTGCAGGATGTCAACTTTGGTGAATAAAGTTCCGTAGATGAAGCTGAGCTCTACCTCTAGAATCCTCAAAGCATCTTCCGGCGACAACAACTGGAAAAATTGCTTGCTCTCTATCCACTGGTGTGAGCTATAGATGAAATCTACCACAAGACCTTTGTAGATGTTGAAGTACTTATAAGCATGTTGAACAACCTCGAGATGAGTCAGACATTCTTTCTCTGAGCTTACGGATACCTTAACTGCTTGCTCTTTCTTAGGCTCCGGGACCCAAACTAACTGGCTACGCTCTTTCGAAATCTTCCTTATTTTGTACTCTTCCATAAACCTTGTGTAGTCGATTCCAGGTTCGGGCTCCCCAAGCATTGAATCTTTGAACCTTTCGAGACTAGCTCCACGCATTGCTCCTATCCTCTCAACATACTTGATGACTCCAGCCACAAGCATGAGTGAAGTAGGTACCAATAGACTGTTGGGTATTGACAGCAAGAACACGTAGAGAGTAGCAATGAATTGGCAGACAAGACCAAACAAGCTCCTGAGCCAGAGCTCATTATCCTCCAGAGCAAGAGCTGTGATTGTGTCAGGACCACCAAGGTGCAAGAGAAGGAACATTGCCCAGAACGCCAAGAGCTCGTTTGTCTTGGGCGACTCGTTTGGTTCAGGGTCGTCTCCTGAGCTATCTGAGATTTGTCCCACGGCATAATCAGCTGACCAGTTGGCTAAAATGTAAGATGACCAGATGAGAAGTCGAAAAAATCTCATAGGAGTTCGTTTTCGATTTGGTGAGAGAAGAACAAGGATTGCCTGAAGGACAAGACTGAATATCACAAGGCCACGGATGTTCCATTTGTCCCACATATCTTTCACTGCCTTGGGTATTGCCTCACCCATCTTTCTTGTTTTTCTGTTCTGTATCAGCAAACTGGAGCTGGTACCTGCCTTTTTGGAGAACGAACTGGTTCTCAGTTTATGAGACGGTTTGGACTGGTTTGGTTTATTTTTAAGACCCCCTAGATGCAATTCTGGTAGTAACAGAGCATCTGGATATTATAACCGGTGTCATCAAGTTGGCTCGAAGGTTGATGATATTTATCTTTTTTTTTTTTGTTGGTCGAAGATGATATTTATCAAGCGACCAGTCTAAAGAAAGACTTTTGAGACCCCCACTCTGTTTATTTTTTATATGAAACATAAAGAAAGACCAATTATATTGGTCAATTATATCTAAAGAAAGACCAAATTGTTTTTTCAGTATCCGGGCCCTTCACGTTTCACATTGCATGTTAATTTATTTTATAATTGTTGACTTTTTTGTGTCTGCCTTTTTCCTAATTTTTTATTAACATCATTTAATCATTTTTTATTTTTTTTTGTTCAACTAACACCATTGTTTTTGTGTATTACATTTACAGCGCATAACTGCATAGATATCCATTATTTAAAACCTTGTTACCTGCAACCATGTTTTCTTACGTGTTCATCGGTGACAGTTGTCTTAAAAATTTCGGTAGACAATTAAGTATGACCTTCAGAAATGTTTTAGTTGACTAGGAATAGGATATGTGTCAAAATATTTCATTAAATTATATGTTAAAACTTGTCTAATCCAACATTATATGTAAAACTATACATGTTTCCAAAATATATGGCCATTGTACTTACTGCCAATTATTTAAATCAGAAGTTATTGTCAAACAAACAAAAAAAAGTTAGTGTACTTCATGAACTCGGATATGAACAATTCAAACAATTCATTGCCTGCTATTAGCCAGAATTGTTTTAACTAACAAAAAAATATTAATAAAAAGTTGGAATCAATTTAACGGGTATTGAATTCAATGTCGACGGAATATGTGTGTAAGACTGTTAGATGTTTTCAATTTTTTCCGTCTAATATTAATCCAAATGACAAAAAGAGAAAACAGAGCCTGGTCTAAAAACAGGGCAAAACCAGAAGAGAGAAGAAACAGAGTAATAATTTACACATCGGAAGTTATCTTCTCCTTGTCGAATAATCCCTTGAGCTAACGCAAACAAAAAAAAATTAATAATGTAGTTTCTAAATTCTAGCAATTAATAAACTCCCAAAAATTGTTCTGGAACTGATAATTGGGATATGACTAGATAGCTTGTGTAATCCTAAGGAAACAAAAATCTGTAAGCAGTGGTAGATATCAAGAGCAATGTGGGTTGTATTGTATGTAATGTTGATACCAAGAGAATTGGAGACATAATATTACAAAACAGAAAAAGAAGACACAAAACAGAGAAAAAAAAAAAAAAAAAAACTTAGAGGGAGGCTTAGACCGGAACATAAGCAGTGAAACAACGAGAAGAACACAAGTAAATAGTAACATCAGTAGTAGTTGTAGACACCAAGAGCAATGGTTCGTGGCATTCATTGTCACAGTTGCTACAACGTAGTTGTGTTGTCCAGTCATTTCGGACCACTTTGTACTCGTGTCCAAGTGAGATGAAACTCATCCACGGTCTCATGTGTCTGAAACTTCCAACGGCACAATTGGTATGAAGAACCGGACCACAACTGAAACATTTGTAGTAATTACCCTTTTCTTCGATTTTCTTTTCGCATACGTCACACAACAAGTATCCGCCGGTAGAATCTTCAAGACCAGATTTGATGCTGAGCAAATGCTCATCATACTTGTACTTGGCCTTATCGGGTAAGGCTGCACACGCCATGCACAAATGGAATCTGCATCCAAAACAACTTAGAATATATTTTTGTCCTTGAAGACCGCAGCCACTACAGATCTTGGCCTCCTCGATCTCATCTGTTGGAACGTCGTCTATAAATAAAGGATGCTCATGACTAGAGACCAACAAGGGTTCAGAAACTGATGAACATCGAATGTCGAATTCAATGTTATCGTCTTTGCACTCCAAACAACGATAGCTGAACCCATTAAAATGCAAGTGACAAGAACCACAGCGAGAAGGACCACATGACCTTTCATCATCCGGGCAAAGAGTGAGTGGATGTACATGTAGAAACGTAGTTATCTCTTGTGGGAGATTAGCACATCGTTCGTGAAGAAAGAAAGAGCATTCCTGATGACAACGGTAAAAGGTCTTAGCTGCTATGGGAAGAGCACATCCAGAGCAAACATCATCTGTATATTCATCTTCAAGTCTTAGATGATGTTGTTTATGACCGATATGAAGAACTACCCCATCGCTTATCATGGAGTATGATTGCTCACCATTCTCGTCATTATCTTCTTCTTCGATATTTCTCATGACCTCCACGCCGCCCCACACGTCTCCTTTTGTTGCACACGCCATGCACAAATGGAATCTGCATTGAAAACAACTTAGAATATATTTTGGTCCTTGAAGACCGCAGCCACTACAGATCTTGGCCTCCTCGATCTCATCTGTTGGAACGTCGTCTATAAATAACGGATGCTCATGACTAGAGACCAATAAGGGTTCAGAAACTGATGAACATCGAATGTCGAATTCAATGTTATCGTCTTTGCACTCCAAACAACGATAGCTGAACCCATTGAAATGCAAGTGACAAGAACCACAGCGAGAAGGGCCATTAGGACCACATGAACTTTCATCATCCGGGCAAAGAGTGAGTGGATGTACATGTAGAAACGTAGTTATCTCCCGTGGGAGATTAGCACATCGTTCGTGAAGTAAGTAAGTGCATTCCTGACAAGTGTAAAAGTTCTCAGCTGCTATGGGAAGAGCACATCCAGAGCAAACATCATCTGCATATTCATATTGGGATCTAAAACTTAGGACATGTTGTTCATGACAGAAATGAACAATTAATGACCGCTCCTCAATTATGGTGAACTCCTCCAGATCATCCTTCCCGTCTTCTTCTTCGGGTTTACCCTCTACATCAATGCCGTCCCACACGTCTCGTCTTACTGCGCATCTCGAATGAACATAGTAATCTTCACAACAAAGACAAGAATAAGCACCATATCGCCCGTCCATCTTCCGGCGACAAATTCCACAAGTCTGTTCCCCGGAGCCTAGAAAGGAAGTATAAAACATGCGGTGGTGGTGACGGTTGATTCTTATAGCGCGTGGAAAGTCTATGCAGTCTTTGTGTGTCATGAAAGAACACTCAAGACATACATACGGAGATTTATCGCCAGAAAGTCCACAAGCATTACAAGTGAAGGAGACTTGTCTAGGCAAGAGAGTGAGAGTATGCTCATGGAACTTGGGCCTCTCGATAACAAGTGATGGTGGATTCTCTGCACAATCAAGATGTGCAGCAAAATCACACTGGGAACATTCATAAACTCTGTTGGTTTCCTTTATGGTTTCTCCACATAAACCACAAACTCGACTTTCTTCTGTTTCTTCAGACGATAACTCTTTAAGATTTAAAGGGTGTCGATGACTGGGAAACTCCACAGCATTCATGGTGGCTGAGAGAACTATTTTTTTTTTTTCTTTAGCAAAAA
Organism: Eutrema salsugineum; assembly: GCF_000478725.1. Lineage (NCBI taxonomy): Eukaryota > Viridiplantae > Streptophyta > Magnoliopsida > Brassicales > Brassicaceae > Eutrema > Eutrema salsugineum. Next base: position 9,024,455 of record NW_006256909.1, on the reverse strand, counting down.
CAAGGGAACTCTTTTTTTCTTCTTCTTCTTCTTTCTCTCTCTGTGGAATGCAAATTATGGGTTAATATCATTTGTGTCCTTGAGAGCGTTGAGAAAGCTCCTCCAATTATTCTATAACCCTCAATAAAATACTTAAATTTTAAAGTATAGATGGTTCACATCTGTATTACAATTTTAAGTTTGAATAGTCTCTATACTATTTATTAATAAGTTATTTAAAAAGTAAATTTTATTTTATAAAATATTACAAAAATATAGTATTGATACGATATAACTATTTTTCAAAACTATTAAAAAATTTATAAAAATTATTGTTTTTAATTAAATAAATATTACTATTTTACTTTTCATTATAGTAATATTAATATATTATATATTTTCAAATAATAATCATTATATATATTAAAAAATTCAAAATTATGAAATATTTTTACTATAATTTGTATTATTTTATTTGAATATATATCAAAATAAAATAAAACAAACTAAATTTAAGTGTATATTTTAATCTATTAAAAATAAATCAAGCAAATAAATTAGTCTGGTTTGACAATTTTAATTATAATAATTAAGTGTAGGTTTGACAAAATATTAAACAGATTTTTGAAAAATTACTTCGCACTATAACGCAAGTTTTTTCGAATTTATTAACCAAGTTTTTACTAAATTTAATTCTATATATTTCACCCTAATTTTTTGTTTTTTCAACTCTGACTATAGTAGCACTGAAAATTTGAACCAGTCTTGCCTGAATGATCCTAGATACTTTTACTTGAGGGTTAATGATAGAAAATAAAGCTGTATTATAAAAATTTATAATAAGAGAAGTCGATATGACTTATGAGTAGTCATTAAACTCAAGATCGTAAAAATTACTAAAAAAAAGGTATGAGTTTGTAAACCACATGATAGTTGTCGACAAAAAAAAAAACCAAATGATAGTTTATTGCCCCTTGTACTAGGCATACAAGTTAATTGTCTTTGCATCTATTGTTAAAAAAAGCAAGTAATTAGCAAGTTGATCCGGAATCAAATACCACAGCAAATTTTTCTTAATATAAATGATTTGTCGTCTTGTAGCAACAATTAAAATATTTAATTAATAAAAAGGTGGTGGCGTAAATGATTTGCTGTCTTTAAGCAGTATCCACAAGTCTTATATTAAGAAAATCAAAAGTCTAGTTGGCATGTATACCATGTATAATATGATTCACTGTTTCACACTATTAACTGTGTGATTGATAGTCTTTAATATTATATTAAATCACATAATTTTCTATGCCAAAAAAAAGTCATCATCTCTTAATCAATAGAACTAGAACAGTTTAGTCAGTAAAATTTGGGATTAAAACGGTTAAATCAATAAAACATGATCTAACTTTTCTTGGTTCAGAGAAAATTGGTATTTTTTTATAGAAATTTGAAAGTTAAAAATTTTTGTGACATTTTCTTCAATTATCTCTAAACCCCTTAACCGTACGGACATCGATCCACATCTTTAACGCGGCAAACGGCGACAGAAGACGAGAGGCATTGATTAGTTGGGGACTTGGGAAGTGTTTTTTTTTTTTTTGTGTGTGTGTGGATAATATGTGAACTATATACCCAAAAAAAGGAACAAGTGTTGGGATATATGTTTACATACACAACGAGCTGTAGACAATATAGGGGTGCGTGGATCAGTCGATGTTGCCTTAACATCTCTAACCACACCGTTTATAGTCGGATTAAAGTATTAATTATAGAGGAATAATGGAAAACACCCAGACTTTTAACAAACCAAAATAGGAAAACCAATACATTACCACTTTGTTATCTCACAACTAAAAACAATAAAATCAGTCATATCATTGCAGCATTGCTTAATATCTCGATCAGATAAAACCTTTTAGATGGGTTACTCCGTTATTGTTGAACAGTCTTGGTCAGATCTCCAGATTCCATTTCCATCGCAGGGAGTGAGAGTAACTCTTGGACACTCATAGTTCTCCAAAAAAATAAGATTTGGGAAGTATAGTTGCTTGAGCTCTATCCAACCAACTGTTAGCTTGGGGAGGGACGTGAGACGCAAGACCTCAACAGCACATGGTGTTGCCTCCTCCGGCAAGTCACCGAAACCCTTTAGGGTTCTACCTCCTCCAATGTGTAGCTTTTTCAAGTGAAGTAGATTGTGAGGATGAAGCCAAGTGGGAAGTTCTTCTTCTGGAAAACGCTGCAGACTCAGCTTCTTTAACTGAAAAGGGACACGAACCTGACGTCTGAGATTCTTGGGAAGAGAACGAGTGACAGTGCGCGTCAAATAAATCAGCTTGCTTGACCCACCGTCATAGAAGTCGAGATCCCTCCTCCATGTCACTTTCAAGCTTGTCAACGACTTGAGATCTGCAAGATCCTCCATCAATTCGTGCAAACGGAAATCATCTCGGTTTATTTCGATGCTGAGCTTTCTTAGTTTCCGCAAGTGCTTCAAATAAATCAGCTTGCACGAACCACCGTCATAGATGTCATCGCTAACAACAAAGCCCTTGAGGACCTCTAAGTTATCCAAATAAGCCAACCTTGAGGGAATCCACTCCAACATATAGCAGCCTGTCATATCCAAGTAGACCAGATTCTCGAGTGAATCTATTTCATCTGGGAGTTTCGTCAGGTCATAGCATTCCCTGAGGTCCAAGATGACTAGCTCGCGTAGCTTACAAACCGAATTATTTAGGCTTCTAATTGTCGAGATCCCTTGAAGACTTAGCAGTCTTACTTTTGTCACATGTTTTAAACACTTCATGAGCTCGTGATTCTGTACCTCGATGTGACGTTTCTGACTTCTTTCCCATCTTCCCAAATAAAACACCTTGAGTGACTTGAACCAATCTTCTGATGAGTTGATCGTGAATCTCCTGTGTTTACGTGGATTCTTCAAGAACCACCTGACTGCGAAGTCCGGATACCTCTCAGAGACATTGAGCACTGTTTCAATTTTCAGTGATGGCATTTTTCTAGAGGTTGCCTCTGGCTGGATTGCCGACCCTTCCACAAGGAATACCTTTCCCATATCTGACATGTTCATGCGTGGCTTAGACTCTTCGCCGTAAATATCAAAAAGCCCAATCTCCTTTGAGATGAGAACAACTGAAGAATGCACAAAAGGGCTCATCTTATAGCTGCTTGGAGCCAGTTTGCGCCTCTCTTCAACGGGTTCGACCAACTTTTTCTCAGTGAAGTCCTTTAGAATTTTCCTTACATCTTCTTCAGCTGTCTTGACATTGAGAATCCCCTCTCCTATCCACCAATACATCAGCACTGTTCTATGAACCTCTCTGTTCTCCGGGAACACAGCGAAACTCAGAAGGCAGATCTTCCGTTCAGCCTCAAGTTCCATAAAATTCCGTTTCACTTGTCTGAAAGCCTCGCATTTGATGAGTCTTTCCACGTTTGTATGTAGGCCGCGGAGATAATAGACATTGTCATGATGAACCTCGTCTTCATCATCCTCATCACCATATGCTGTTGCTATCTGTTTTTCTGACCTGCCAGACAATAAGGGGACTTGGTACAACAAATCAGAGATCTTCTTCTCAATGTCTTCCAAGTCTGACTTGATCCAATACGTAGTTTGAGAAGAAACGCTGGGGGAATCCAAATTTGTAATCAGTGACCGAAGGGCAACAAGATGTTTATCCAACTCTACTCCGACATATGTTTGAAACTGATCCAGCTTTCCCAGCTTCAGTTTGAGGTGTCGGAAATGATGTTTTAGCCTCAACATCAGTTTGCCATCAAATGCAACATGAGTCAAAGCAGGAGGAGCACTCACGCTCCTTGGTATACTAACTTTTTCATTATCTATCTCAGTAATCTCTCCTTCCTTCTCGCTTCTTTCTAAAGGACATTTCTTTACAGAAGATATCAGTTTTTCCAACTCTGGCAAGGTCTCCAAGATCTTGTCGAGTATATCCTCTGAGGTATCTCCTGATTGATGTGCGAGTGGGTTGCTCTTGGAAGCCATGAGATGGAATGGTAAAAAAGAAAAAGCCTTCTCTTCCCCACCACTCAAAGCAAGCACACCGAACCCGTCTTGCCTGCAAATCTTGAAATAAATCGAGAATTTCCCCAGGGAATTAACCAAAATGGAAAAGAAATAAGGAAAGCCATGAACTTTCCATTACCCACCAATCTGAAATCATGTTCGAAATCAAAAAAAAAAAAAAAAAAAACTGATATGCAATACCTTACTCTTGTAGATCCTCCTCAGCGGCCACACCAAGAGAGAGATAGAGCCTTCTCTTCCCCACCACTCAAAGCAAGTACACCGAACCCATCTTGCCTGCGAATCTTGAAAACAATCGAGCATTGCCCCAGGGAATTAACCAAAATGGAAAAAAAAAAAAAAGAAAAGCCATGAA